>NW_027419895.1:0-37470 GCF_009905375.1 Apium graveolens
AAAAACAAATGACTAACAGACAAGTGAGGATTCCCTAGAGTTTCCCAACTACCACTCCCTTTTCTACATAATGCTCCAAAATTGCTAATTTATGGACAAAAAATTAACTTCAATAATAAATATGAGGGTCTTTTAGCGAAAATGTTATTATTAAGTGGAAAAATGATATCCTTAAGAATTTTAGGTGTTCGACAAGCAGACAAACACGAGAAGTATTGACGCATGCTTGGTATTTACATTTTCCCCATAATTTTCTTTACTTGATGTAAGAGTATTTTCAGTACATATCGAGGGTATCATGAAACCGAGAAGATAGAAGATAAAGACAACTGAGTACTGTATGATCGCGCTACTAAGTATGATTGATCATTTTAAATTGAGAATTTATATCATAAGCTTTTTTAGAAGGATGTAGAGATTCTGCATTGTAATTAATATTTATTTTTATTTAGCATTTATTTTATTTAGAGTTATCAATCTCTTTTATTTAAACAACATCATAAAATAATGAATGATATCTTTTATTAAAATAAAATTTTAAGATTTTCTCTTATTGTTTTCTTGTGTATTCAAGAAACCCTTGTAAATTTCAATTTTTCTTGTGGATTAAAGGTATTAATGAATTTTTGTGTACGAATCATGACGAGAATTATCGCTTGTATTTTTTTACTTTCGTGCTGCGTCATTATTTTTTTGTCGAAGATTAAACATTTATTTTAGTTATATTTTAGGTTGGGCATGCTTTGCTCAGAAAAACAAGATATAATTAGTGCAACTACAAAAAGTAATCGGGTGTGCACATATCGCGTCAAAGTATATTCAGGTAACAAGTCTTTAATAATTTATATCTACTGCATTATAAAATTTGTTGTTTGTTAGTTAAAGTTTGTTGGTATGCCTGAAAGGACAAATTAAGCAAGTTTGAGTGAGAAAGAGACCGGTGGTTAGCACCTGTGCATATATTGATAGCTAGGGCTTGCTTGTATTTTAGTTACACCAATCTCAGTTTCACAAACAAGGCATGGACAATGTAGGATATCTGGTTTCTAAGAAACCATATATGAAGATTTTTATGTTCTTCTATCATTCTATGATTATTATGGTTTTATGTGACAAATGAAGTTGCGATATATGATCATGTATTCCAAGTGACGACATTTCCCGAAAAATAAGAATGCTCTAGTCATGCCTAAACAATGTTTGGATCATGTTTTGTGTTCACTTGAACCAATCTCTTAAAATTATCTTTAAAATACATATCTCCCCACGTGTTGCCTCGTCATAGTCTTGTGATGTAGAACAGAGTCCGAGATTTTGAAGTGAAATTTAACAAAATAGATTGTAAAGAATTAAGCGAGGACAACAACATGATCATACTTACGAGCTACATGATCATGAAAAAATAGCATAGGTTTCTGGTAGCCAAGGGACATGATCACGCTGACAAGCTGCATGATCATGCCGAAGGGACAGTAGCGGCGCGCCTGATCTGGATACATAGTGCATGATCATACTCAAATATGCATGATCATTGTACTTATATCTAATATTTTATTTTAATTAGAACTTTTTTTTTGTTTAGGGTTTATTATCCCTATATAAACTATGCTATTATGTAACTGATTATCTATCTTTTATGAATAAAAATACTAAGAGTTTCTCTTATCTTCTTGTGGATTCAAGAATTCTTACTCGTGAATTCGAGGTTTGTCTTGTGGATTCAAAGTGTTTCAGGATTTCTTATTTGAGAGTCCTTACGAGGACTAGTGTTTCTTTTTCCTTCGCTTCCGTTCTGCCTCAAGTGGTATCAGAGCAAGAATTTTATCTCGTTCAACGATGACCGAGAGAGGCACAATCAGAGGTTCTAATGATGGTGATCGTGAGGCTGCTAATACACGGACAACTGAAGAGTTTAGACGATTTATGACAAGATTAAAAATGGTGTTTCAACAATATACGGAGGTCAGAAGTACTAGAGCCAACAAAAACAATTTCTTGCTCTGGATTTCGTATGTTGATCGTTTCTTTCAATTTACACATATTGATGAATATAGACAGGCGAAACTGGTGGCTTGTAAATTAAAAAGTGGTGTTGTTGTATGGGGGGAACTTGTAAACTTGTAAACTAAAAAGTGGTGTTGTTAAATTTTGTTAAGTCTTCGTCAAAATGAGCTTAGCATGTGTGGATGATTTTGTAGAGTTAGAATAGAGGCAAATTTTGTGGATGAAATTTTTATTGATTTAGGTTTAGTTTTTTTGTTTTAGTTTGAGAACTTTCTTATTTCCTATTCTTTTAAATTGTTTATTGGCATTGGTTTCAAAGTTGAAAAGTTTAAAATTTTGTATTTTTTTTAATTTAACGCAACAATTGTAAGTCCTTTTATAAGTAATGTTCTTCACTACTCAAATTCAATTAATACGGTGAAACTGAACACAATTTAACATTTTTATTGTCTAATAACAATAATTAATTATTAATATCGAGTAATCATATCAAAAGAGATACCCTACATCTTTTTGATGAAGATGTATCTCTTCTTGTTCAGGCAACGAAAGTTGTAAGTCCTTCTAAAAGTAATATTTTTCATTACTCAAATTCAATTAATACGGTGAAACTGAACACAATTTAATATTTTTATGGTCTAATAACAATATTTAATGATTAATATCGAGTAATCATATCAAAAGAGATACCCTACATCTTTTTGATGAAGCTGTATCTCTCTCTTGTTCAGGCAACGAAAGCACATGAATGCAAATTATAATTTGAAAAAATTTGGTACATAATATTGATTTTGGGTCAATGTTAAGTAATTTAAAAAATATGAACTGTAATTCACTCTTAAATTTACATCGGGGCAATTTTTTTAAGTCGGCATCAAAATGAATTTAGCAAATGTGGATAATTTTGTAAAGTTGGAACCAGAGGTAAAATTTGTATATGAATTCACTCTTTTGCTTTGTTTTGAGAATTTTGTTAGTTTCCTATTCTTTTAAATTGTTTTGTTGGCATGAATTCTGAAGATAAAATTTAAAATATTTATGTTTTTCTTAAATTAATGTAGCAATTTTAAGCCCTTCTATAAGGATCTTCTTCTATGCTCAAATTCAGATAATAGAGTGAAATTGAACATAATTTAGCATTGTTATAGTCTAATAACAATTATATTATTGAATAAATATATCAAAAAAGATATCCTATGTCTATATTCGAACACAGTTAACTATTTATATCCGAACACTGGAAAATACCAAAAAAATATATGAATTCCAAAAATTTCGTATCAAATTTGTGTATACCCCAAATATGAATTTTCTTTCTGATTGAATATCAAATACCCGAAATTTGAAATCTAAACAAGAAATATGAAAATATTTATAATATTAATATTGCAAACATCTTGAATCAAACACGCCACCTTGACCACTAAAGGGAGAATAATTTTAGTGTGAAATCTTTAACCATTCCACCCGAACAACATCGATTGTGTTTAAATAAGTGTAACTAATATTTTGATAATCAGCCCAATTAATACTGCATTAACTAGGTTTAACACTAAAAAATACTTGTTCACCTTAGCACACGTTAAGGTTATACAATTATATATTTCATTGACTTTTGTTATTAGTTAATTTTTCCAGGTTTCGGGTTTGGATGGGGTTTTGGACTTGGTATTTCGTATCCGGTTTCAGATAAATATACCTTAAATTCATATTCAAAAAATTCGGATTTAAAATTTAAATCTATATATAAATTAAAGAAATGGGATTTGATAAATGTAAAATTTCGAGTTTCAAATTGATTGAAGTACTTTGTCATCACTGATCATACTTTATCTACAACTTAATATCGCTATTGCTATTTGAAACCCAAGTATTTCATATAAATTGTTTTGCATATTATGAGAATCACTTTAGCAGCCTGATAATCCCATTCATGAAGTGAGGCAAACAAGATATTGCAGAAAGCTAATCCCCTGCATCACATACCTGCTGTGGACTAGTATCCTACTTTTTAATCAAGGTTAATTTAAAAAATTTAAATATTCAGCACATATGCCTTCGTACTAAATATTTATCACTTTCATCCTGCATTTCATGTAGAAAAAGGAATGCTTAGGAACCACGATGCTTGCGTCCAAGTTATTGCAAAAGGTCAGTTCCCCAGTCCTCACTATCTGTAAAAAAATGGACTTGAAGCTGCCATAGAGGTTGAGATACTGGTCCTTAAGGGTGATTGTGCTGGTTATGAGACAATCAACGGAAATTCAGAAGACTTCTTCCGTACTTCAGGGTAATAGTACACTGAAGCTCAAAATTCAGGTTGGACGAGAATTTGGGGATATTCCTTGAGGCAAGAACTGTGGATAGTTTTCCACGAACTACAATTGAACCAGCAGAGACAAAATGCTTTGACCTTAAAGATCATCGCGTAACATGTCAGCACCTCATAAGTTCATAATCACTTCAATTAAACTTCTGACACAATATTGAATAATGGCGGTCAGTCCACCAAATTAAATTCCAGCAGCTGGTTACAAGTGATACCACATTTCTTTGACAGCAATAAGCACAAGTTTAACATAAGCTTCAGTTTAGAGTGAGACAGTTGATGTGTTGTCAGGTCTAGACTTTTAGATAATTTTATACTTGATCTTGTCGCAGCTTAAACATATTGGCAGAGAGAAAAGAAAACATCAGAAGGTTCAAGGCATGAAAACTGTGGGGGATCTTCTAGGGCATGACATCATCTCCTATTTTATTTCAGCTCCTTCTCATTGTATATTTAAAGAATTTTCAAATTTTATAATTTAATTAGTTTAGATTTATTTACTCTCATTATACATGAATAAGGGTACCATTGAGAATTTCCTTAATTTATTTGTCATCTTTTATTTAGGCAAAAGTTCTATGAAGTGCCTTAAATGAAGTTTTAGTGGAAGTACAATATCTTCCCTAATATGTTCCTTTTTAGAATATTACAGAACAGGACGTGTACTACAATTAGTAATCCACTAAGGAGTTGCTATGATCACAACAGATAACATAATTATGTGATGTTTGCTATGATCGCAAAATTCATGTGCAGACTGCAGATACTAAAGTTGGCCCCATGAAATGGTAGGAAATAACAGACCATGCAAAGACAAGTATAATCAACGACAAATGTGTGATACTAGGTGATTCTGAGTACTTTCTCTGATCCAAAACAAATGTGTGGAGTTGTATTTGATGCAGTAGGACAAATAAAGTGATAACTAGGTGATTCTGAGTACTTTCTCTGAATACACTGTAGTGAATGAGCATTTTTTTCAGCAATGGAGAGCGGGCAAGCAGAAACTTGACTAGCTCTTACTCGGCTCTAAGACCTCTAAAGTTACTAAAGGTGACAATTTCAAGATGATCCAGGGTACAGTCTCCAGAATCTTTTATCCGAGATTTCTTGAGATTACCTTCAACAACACACAGCCTAATATAGGAAAATGTTATAAAAATGACAAACAGTAGCTAAGTTGTAGTGACACAGAATAAGATGAAGTGATGGTGCATGACTCACCACAATATTTAGTTTGCACAAGTTGAGAGCACTCCGAATTAAGCACAGCAAACAAGAAACCTCAGACAACTTATCAAAACGTGTCAGAGATATTTAGAGTCTTTAGGGAAGGCAACTGTTTAGAAAGAGTTTCCAGAAAACGTCCTGCAGCCAAATACTTTGAAACATGTTGCACACAAAGAGCACAAACAATTAGACATTGATGCATTGTGCCAAGTTAAAAGGACAATGTAAAGAGATCTGAAAATTACCCGAATAAATTTTAATGCAATATACAACTTCTCAATTTTGGTAAGCTACCGAAAACATTGGTAGTCTTATTACGAAGCTCTTCCAAGTTCCAACTATGAAATTGTTAAGCACACTGTCAAAAGGAAGATCAGACATTTTAATGTCCGGGACACCAAGTGAATTGTCCGTAAAATATAGCTAATGCAATAAGAAATAAAGAACCCTCTGCCCTCCTCCTTTATCCGGGCTTGGGACCGGCTGTGTCAGGTAGTGACATAGGCGGAGTTACCCTAGTCCCCCACCCCCCAAAAAATATATTAACAACAGTTATGCTGAAAATTAACTTGATTTTTATGTCCTGATATCAATACTTGTACATGTAAGTTGGGATAAAGAAAATGCAGATTACATATGAGATTCTAAAAACAAAAGTAGTAGCCACTCTATTGCTTAGAAGGAGAAATAACCTTGAAGTATATCTCAAAATCTAAGTACCAGAGTAGGTTTTGACCTAGTAGGAGCAACAGGGAAGAAATGGGAAAAGAATCTATCTCATAAATGTTGTTGTTTCTTGTAGTCGCGACTAATACTCCCAAGGGAGCTAGGGTCGTAACTAACACTCCCAAGGGGAGCTTGGGTGCAACTTAGCCTACACAAGGGTGTAGAGGTCGCAACTTAGCAAATCAGCAAATTAACGAAGGCAAAATCCTTCCCCTTGGTAATGCAGGTCACAAGTAACACTCCTAGTACTTCTTGGGGTCGCAACCTAGCCATACTAAGGTATAGGTCACAAGTTAGCTTCCCCTTGTGATATTGGTCGCCACTTAGATAAATTCTAAGACAAACTTGTCATAGACTTCATGTATGCGCAAGTAAGAGCTTCTTTACTCCCTGTGGTCGCAACTCACATGGAATGCTTGAATATTCTAAGTGAAAATCATCCATGGACGCAAGTTAACTCTCAACATCTTTATTGATTGATCAATTGATTTATGTGGTTAACATTTGGCCACATATTTCAATTGATGTATAAGTGTACACTCAAGAAGCAGAATAATAATCAATCAACCAATTGTTCTGTTTATCTTCTTCTCCAAAACGAGAGCTGATAAAACAAGCAGCAAAGATTTATAAAGAAGGCACATTGAATATTCGTTTAACTTCTCACCGGAGAAACGTTATAATGCCCGATTTAACTCTTGTATATTCATAGGGGCATTATATTGTTATCCGGTAATTAGATCCTTAGGCATACAAAAAGATAGATCATTGTATAGGATTTAATTTATAATATCTTTGTAGAAGCAAGAACATTGTTGTTCTTGGATTGTATCCGGTTAATTTATTTACCGGAGTGTAGCAACACCCCGAGGATTTATATATGAATATATATTTCCCCGAATATCTTGTTTTCGTTACATTAATGTCATAAACATTATTCAACTCAAGAACACAGAACCACTAACCGAACGCTAAATTATTTATCCGTAAAAGATTCAAAAGAATTTTTTAATTTAGTGAGTATCGTATTCAACCCCCTTCTATGATATTTCGGGACCTAATATCCTGAAACGAATATCATGGATAAAATGGCATACGTGAGTTTGAAAATAGAAGAATGGGTAGGAGACTTAGCGAAGGAGTTAGTTACGGGTGCAATTAAAAAATATAGAACTAAGATTAAGGAGTTACAGGTGCAAATTAAAAAATATAGAACTGAGATGTAGAAATTCATATCAAGAAGAGATGAGTATGGTATTAAGAAGTATGAGGAGGCTGAGACAGGTATTTATGGGTACTAGAGATGCAGGATGTGTATTGGAAACAACGGTCGAGGTAGTTTAGGCTTCGAGAAGGGGACCAAAACTCTAATTTTTTATAAATATGCCATTGAAGAAAAAAAAACAAAACCAGATTATGAAACTGAAGATTTAAATGGAGAATGGCAAGAGAGTAATGAGGGGATTCGGAAAATAATTGTGGAGTACTTCTCAGAATTATTTAAGAGCTCAGGTATGTCTGAAATGCTATCTGATCGTGAAGTGGTGCAATAAGTTTCAGTCAAACAGAACGAGAATTGATTAAAGCACTTACAAGGGAGGAGGTAAAAATTGCTGCATTCTCGATGCACCGGACAAATCACTGGGTATTAATTGTTTATAATGTGTTTTGATTATTCAAAAGTTATGGCAAATTGAATGAAAGAATGTTTGCTTATATTAATATCAGATAAGCAAAGCGCATTTGTAGAAGGTCGTATGCTCACGGACAATGCATTAGTTGCCTTTGAATTAAATCACTACATCAGTAGAAAGAGACAAGGGAAGAATGGTGTAGCGAGTTTAAAATTGATGTCTCTAAGGCATATGATAGACTGGCATAATGGTTTATTGATGTCTCTTGAGGCTATGATGAAGAAATTCGGGTTTGTTGATATATGGAACAAGGGTTACTACAGTGTCTTATACTTTTATTCGAGAAGGGGAAATTTTTGGTGATGTGCAACCACAACGGAGGATTAGAAGGGAATCCTATATCCCCTTATATGTACATACTATATGCTGAATGGCTTAGTTCTATATTTCGTAGACATGAAGAAATGGGGTTACTGCATGAATGCTCTATTGCTAAAGGGGCACATCCTGTGTCACATTTATTATTTGCGAATGACTCCTATTTTTTCTTTAGAGCTGTAAGAGTTAAGGCATTGATTATGAAAAACATACTGTTGAGATACGAAAGATAATCTGGACAAGCAAAAAAATTTGGCAAATCAGATGTGGTGTTTAGTCCAAATACTACGAGTATAAACAGAAGAGAGTGTGTGGAATATTGCAAGTAGATGAAGTTTCAATACCGAAAAATACATGGGGTTGCCAATACGCATTGGACGAAGGAAGAATAATACATTTAAATTCCTGAATGACCGTATTAGCTCTAAGTTATTAGGATGGAGTAATAAATCGATTTCAAGAGGAGGTAAAGTAGTGCTTTTAAAATCTGCAGCACAGACAATATTAAACTTTTGGATAAATCTTTTTTTAATATCACAAAAGATATGTGATCGAATTCAGAAGTAATGAACTCTTTCTGGTGGGGAAATGGAGGGTCGAACAAGGGAATAAGGTGGTTGTCTGGGAAAAAATGTGCAATGCTAAGGAGGGAGGGGGATTGGGGTTTAAAGAATTAAGTAAGTTTAGCATTGCTATGTTAGCAAAGCAAGGTTGGAGGCTACTAAATCATCAGAATTTCATTGGTGTCAAGTATTATGAAAGCAAAATACTTCCCTTATTGTGATTTTTTGCATGCCAAACTAGGAACAAACCCATCATATATGTGGCGAAGTATTCTTGCAGCACAGGAGGTTGTAAACAAGAAAGTAGGAGAAAGATAGGGGATGGAGAGCAGACCAACGTGTGGAATAATAATGGATATTAGACTACTGTAATGCCTCAGAAACTTGAACATATACGGGTGGTTAATTTAATGGAGACTGGAAGCAAATGCTGGGATGATGAGGTGCTGCAGGACATCTTTAATGAGAACAATGTGCAGTTGATCAAAAGTATTCCTATTCCAACTCGAAACCAGAAAGACTCGTGGCTTTGGCACTTGGAGAAATTAGGTAAATTTTCTGTCAAAAGTTGTTATAGAGCAGTGCAAGGTGTTTATCAATGGATACATGCATCTTTTTAGAAGAAAATGTGGAAATTAGAATTACCAGGAAAGGTGATTAACTTTAGTTGGCGAGTATGTCGTGGTCGTTTGCCAACTGTTGTAGCTCTGGTTATGAAGCGTGTCCAAATTAATATTAAATGTCCTAATAAAAAATGAAGATGCAATTCATGTCCTATTTGATTATTCGTTTACAGAAGCGGTATGGACAAATGTGGGATTAAAAGAGGTTAGTATGATGGGATATGAGGGTACTGTAACAAACCATTCATCAGTTGTCAAAAAATTGTTCAGGGATACGTTGGCTCTGATTCTAATGGTTTGTTGGAACCTCTGGAGCTGCATAAATAGGCGGTGTGGGAAAAAGTGAGCGTATCGGAGTTTGGGGTGCAAGCAACTGCAATGAGTTCCTTTTGATCAACTGCACATTGTACTCATTAAAGATGTCCTGCAGAACAATATCAACTGCAAAAGTTCTATGAAGTGCCTTAAATGAAGTTTTAGTGGAAGTATAATATCTTCCCTAATGTGTTCCTTTTTAGAATATTACAGAACAGGACATGTACTACAATTAGTAATCCACTAAGGAGTACTCCATTAAAAAAACCGATCACAACAGATAACATAATTATGTGATGTTTGCTATGATCGCAAAATTCATGTGCAGACTGCAGATACTAAAATTGGCAAAAGACAAGTATAATCAACGACGAGGTCCATGTTTACATCAGTCCGATCCAAAACAAATGTGTGGAGTTGTATTTGATGCAATAGGACAAATAAAGCGATAACTTAGGGATTCTGAGTACTTTCTCTGAATATGCTATCTGATGTTGAGCAGGCATGTCTATCCCGTTTCTTTTTTTTTTAAAACGTTTTTATCCTTTTTTTTAAAGATTAGAGTCTAAGCTGTTGAGTTAGTTTTATTTTACAACAGAAGGAGATGCCCAAAGGTTGGTAGTATGTGCATTTAATCAGTGGGAAAACGTAGGCATACATGATGACAGAAAATCCTAGTCAATCTTTCACTTGGGATTCTCCATTGTTCGATATGTGGGAGCGAGCAAGTCAATTAGATTCACTTGAACTAAATCTCTGGGGTCCAATATTCTCTCCTTCCTATTATGATGAGGATTTCAGCATTATATGATCTTCAACTATCAAACTGAAAGGCTCATCAGCCCAGAATTAAGGCCTAAACTTTCATTGTTTATTATCAGTGTATTGCTTCATAATCTCTGGGGTCCAATATTCTCTCCTTCCTATTAGCATGAGGAATTTCATTGTTTATTTTAATGAATACACTGTAGTGAATGAGCATTTTTTTCAGCAATGGAGAGCGGGCAAGCAGAAACTTGACTAGCTCTAACTCGGCTCTAAGACCTCTAAAGTTACTAAAGGTGACAATTTCAAGATGATCCAGGGTACAGTCTCCAGAATCTTTTATCCGAGATTTCTTGAGATTACCTTCAACTAAACACACAGCCTAATATAGAGAAAATGTTATAAAAATGACAAACAGTTGCTAAGTTGTAGTGACGCAGAATAAGATGAAGTCTAGTTTGCACAAGTTGGGAGCACTCCGAATTAAGCACAGCAATCAAGAAACCTCAGACAACTTATCAAAACGTATGTCAGAGATATTTAGAGTCTTTAAGGAAGGCAACAGTTTAGAAAGAGTTTCCAGAAAACGTCCTGCAGCCAAATACTTTGAAACATGTTGCACACAAAGAGCACAAACAATTAGACATTGATGCATTGTGCCAAGTTAAAAAGGACAATGTAAAGAGATCTGAAAATTACCCGAATAAATTTTAATGCAATATACAACTTCTCAATTTTGGTAAGCTACCGAAAACATTGGTAGTCTTATTATGAAGCTCTTCCAAGTTCCAACTATGAAATTGTTAAGCACACTGTCAAAAGGAAGATCAGACATTTTAATGTCTGGGACACCAAGTGAATGGTCCGTAAAATATAGCTAATGCAATAAGAAATAAAGAACCCTCTGCCCTCCTCCTTTATCCGGGCTTGACATAGGCGGAGTTACCCTAGTCCCCCACCCCCCAAAAAAATAGATTAACAACAGTTATGCTGAAAATTAACTTGATTTTTATGTCCTGATATCAATACTTGTACAGGTAAGTTGGGATAAAGAAAATGCAGATTACATATAGATTCTAAAAACACAAGTAGGTTACTGCCTACCTTATAAATATGGTTATTGTTAACAGTTATGCTAATCAGCAGGGTACATATACTTGGTAACCAAAACCTGGTTTTTCTGCACAGTAATGTTTTAATTTACACACATTTAAATTAAAATAAGAACCCTCCACCCTCCTCCTTTATCCGGGCTTGGACCGGCTGTGTCAGTGCTGTGACATAGGTAGAGTTACCCTACTCCCCTCCCTCCCCAAAAATAGATAAAACACCAGTTATGCTGAAAATTAAATTTCATGTCCTGATATCAATACTTGTATAAGTAAGTTGGGATAAAGAAATGCAGATTACATATAAGATTCTTTAAACACAAGTAGGTTACTGAGCTTGATCAGAGGGAAAATTTGAGCACATATAAGGTATAATGATCTGAACTCTCTCATTGAACGCTTTCTTCGGTCAACAATCTTAGATTATCAGAAATCTTAGTCAATTAACAGCTGGGATTTTCTGTTGTTGGATACATGTGAGCAAGCAGGTATCCCATTATATGATAGTCGTATGTCTATCAATTGCATTGGGGATCAAGTCAATTAGGTTCTTTTAAACAAGGTCTCTGCGGTCCAATATACTCTCCTCTCCATTTTGATGAGGAAATTCTGATGTTTTTGAACTCCGACAGTCAACCTGAAAGGCTGAGCCCAGAACTAAAGCCTAAACTGTCATGGTTTATTATTTGTATTTCAGGTGGTTCATGATAAGGAACATACATGATTTTAACTAAAGACAGAATATTTCATGACATGTCCAGAATTTTAGCAAGAAACATATATAATTTTAGCTCTGCTCGATGCCTGATATGTCAGATAGCTTGTAAAACTGTAAAGTGAAATGTGGAGAACCCCTTGTATGAATTTAATGAGAAAGAATAAAGTTTTTTGCAAGGCTTGTTTTTTTAAGTATTCATTTGAAGCTTGAACTAATTTTTGTAAGAGTAAAGTGTATTTGGTATCTATCTTAACCAAATAAAGGAGCCATTGCCTCATGAATTCAAAGAATATAAACTGCAGTTATTTTGTTCAATTTATCAATCCCTTATAATAAAAAACTAAACATTCGAATATCAAAATAACAATTAGACTTATAAGTTGAATGCACGAGATCATCTGAGACCCCATGAACCTTGTGCAGTTGTGCCATTAAATTAAGAAGCCACCAGGTTACCCTCCTCCTTTATCCGGCTTGGGAGCGGCTGTGTCAGTGTAGTGACATAGGCGGAGTTACCCTAGCCCCCACCCCCCCCAAAAAAAAAATAGATTAACAACAGTTATGTTGAAAATCAACTTGATTTTTATGTCCTGATATCAATACTTGTACATGTAAGTTGGGATAAAGAAAATGCAGATTACATATAAGATTCTAAAACACAAGTAGGTTACTGGCTGCCTTATACATGTCGTTATTGTTAACAGTTTGCTAATCAGCAGGGTACATGTACTAGGTAACCAAAACCTGGTTTTTCTGCACATGTTTTAGACTTATGAGACGCAGAAAGCTTCACTTTAAACCAGGACTTGTAACCAAGCGCCGGATTTGTTTACATTGTCAGACGAGGAAGCTTCAAAGGGGTTTAGCCATCATGGGTCTCCTTAGTGGTTGTACTTTCTAAGATGCATGACAAAGTATTCTCGATTTTTTATTGTGCTTTTGCACTTATTGTATACAGTTTATAGGGTATCATGGGTCTCTCTCTCTCTCTAATGCCTCAAAAACTCTCAGAACAAAGATTCTAAGTCAAAAATCACATACCACCTTATTCTATCCATAATGTCCTGATCAGTATAGTGTATATGCTTCTAAAAACCTCAATACTCTCACACTAGAAGTCAAAAATCAAGATGTACTCGAAGTTATTCATCCATTAAAGCCTCAACGTATCATCTCCTTTCTAAACACATCCAAGACTATCCTTCTTAAGTTCATCGGTACTAGCCTCAAAAATCACTCGAGTTTAACTTACTCATCTCCTCTACGTCTGACATAGCATGTGCTTCTAGAACACCTCCAAGACACTCCTTAATTAATTTCATCAATAACCTCAGAAAATCGCTCAGCCGTTAAGTTATTGATTGTCCCCACTCTCAACACAGCATCTCTCTTCCTAAACGCCTAAAAAACTCACAAATACACCCTCTCCTAAGCATCTCTGCTTCTCTCTCTCTCTCTCTCTCTCTCTCTCTCTCTCTCTTTCTCTCTCTCTGATGCCTCAAAATCTTAGAACAAAGCTTCTAAAAAATCACATGAGAACTTATTCTATCCATAATGTCCTGATCAGTATAGTGTATATCCATTAAAGCCTCAACGTATCATCTCCTTTCTAAACACATCCAAGACTATCCTTCTTAAGTTCATCGGTACCTCAAAAATTACTCGAGTTTAACTTACTCATCTCCTCTACATCTGACATATCATATGCTTCCAGAACACCTCCAAGAAACTCCTTAAATAAGTTCATAAATAACCTCAGAAAATCGCTCTCAGCCGTTAACTTATCCATACTCCACACTGTCAACACAGCATCTCTGCCTCTCTCTGCTCTCTCTCTCTCTCTCTCCCTCCCTCTCTCCCTCTCTCTCTCTCTCCCCTCTCCCTAAAGCCTCAAAAACTCTCAGAACAAAGCTTCTAAGTCCGAAATCACATGAGAACTTATTCTATCCATAATGTCCTAATCAGTATAGCGTATATCTATTAAAGCCTCAATGTATCATCTCCTTTCTAAACACATCCAAGATTATCCTTCTTAAGTTCATCGGTACTAGCCTCAAAAATCTCGAGTTCAACCTACATATTCCCTCTATGTCTGAAATAGCATGTGCTTCAACACCTCCAAGACACTCCTTAAATAAGTTCATAAATAACCTAAAAAATCGCTCTCAGCCGTTAACTTATTCATACTCCCCACTCTCAACACAGCATCTCTGCCTCTCTCTCTCTCTCTCCTCTCCCTCTCTCACTCTCTCTCTCTCTCTCTCTCTCTCCCACTCCCTAAAGCCTCAAAAACTCAGAACAAAGCTTCTAAGTCCGAAATCACATGAGAACTTATTCTCTCCATAATGTCCTGATCAGTATAGTGTATATCCATTAAAGCCTCAATGTATCATCTCCTTTCTAAACACATCCAAGATTATCCTTCTTAAGTTCATCGGTACTAGCCTCAAAAATCTGGAGTTCAACCTACATATTCCCTCTATGTCTGAAATAGCATGTGCTTCAGAACACCTCCAAGACACTCCTTAAATAAGTTCATAAATAACCTCAGAAAATCGCTCTCAGCCCGTTAACTTATTCATACTCCCCACTCTCAACACAGCATCTCTGCCTCTCTCTCTCTCTCTCTCTCTCCCTCTCCTCTCTCCTCTCTCTCTCTCTCTCTCTCTCCCACTCCCTAAAGCCTCAAAAACTCTCAGAACAAAGCTTCTAAGTCCGAAATCACATGAGAACTTATTCTATCCATAATGTCCTGATCAGTATAGTGTATATCCATTAAAGCCTCAATGCATCATCTCCTTTCTAAACACATCCAAGATTATTCTTCTTAAGTTCATCGGTACTAGCCTCAAAAACCTCGAGTTCAAGTTACATATTCCCTCTATGTCTGATATAGCATGTGCTTCAGAATACCTCCAAGACACTCCTTAAATAAGTTCATAAATAACCTCAGAAAATCGCTCTCAGCCCGTTAACTTATTCATACTCCCCACTCTCAACACAGCATCTCTCTTCCTAAACGCCTAAAAAACTCAGAAATACGCCCTCTCCTAAGCACCTCAAAAACCTTGGACTCAAAAGTCAAAAATCAAATTTCCCTCTAGTTAGTCGACCTTGCTCCTAAAGTACACCCCCAGGACTCCAACACTATGACATATTACTTGTTATCAGCATAAGATTAGAAGATCTTACCTTTAATTAATATGTAAACTAATAAATATTTGAAATTAGTAATAATACTAGTAATAATGGAAACCATAGGACTAGAAACCATAGGACTAGAAATTACTTTGCTTAAGCACCGATGAAGTTAAATATATAGTCGATTATTTTTTAATAATAACTATTTGTGATAGATCGGGAAAATAAAGATAATTGAGAGCTTAGTATTTATTTAATTTTTTTTTAATCCATGTTTTGTTCTCTCATATGTACTTTTTTAGCGGTTTCATGTTTGGTTCAGTATCTAGAATTTTTATTTTTGTTCAGTATAGGTGTAAATTTTCATAATTTATATTTATTGGTTCGGATTATATGTGATTTAAATTATTTTAGAAGATCTGTTGACCCATTTATTATTCATGATTACAAATTATTTAACTATCTCTCTAAAAAAACAATATTAGTGTCTGATGTGCTAAACTTGAACATTTGGTAAATAATGTGGTTTGAACAAAAAAAATTATGATTTAATTTCTTTTATTACATTTTTGTTCAATTTGATAAGATGTCATGTGATTTTATATTAATTAATTGTTCTCTTCCAAAAAAAATCATCATTTTGATTTTTAGCCTTTTTTAATAGAGTTTAAATCATTTAAACTTTCATGTTCATAAGCAATTTATTGTGATTTAGTCGTGAATAATTGTCAATTCACATGTATAACTAGTAATTATATTTTAAGTGGTATAAAAATATTAAATTAAAAATAAATTTACATCTTATTATAAAAATTATAAAAGGAATTTGAAGATACTATTTTAGAAATTTTGTTTCAAATAAATTAAATTAACTGGTATAAAGTGTCCATAATTATTGATATGTCAACATAAATTCATCAAAAAATAATTTATGGAAAGACTTGTGTGGAGTCGCTTTTACAACTTTATATAATGACGTGTCTTGAAATTTGTATTTATTAGGCGTACATCCTATACAATTATTTAATTAAGAATTGATTAGTTAAGTCTAATATAATATTGAATTAAAATTGAAATCATAATTTTCTGGTACCAAAAAATATTAAGATTATGAATAAGATAATGTTGCGATAGAAATTAGGTTAAACCATTTATTAGAATTTTAAAATGAAATAGGTTTAACATTTTACGGCTTTTGTTCTCTCATTCTATTGTGGTCCGAGAGAGAGACTGCTAAAATTAATATTAAGTAGTAAAGTTGAAGAAATTGCATCAATACTTATTCTATGTATATTTATAAATATTATTTTAAAAATTGATATAAAACATATGTAATTGTTAATTATTTAAATTAATTAATGGGTCGATATGATTTTTCACAATTCGGTTCCAACCTATAACCGGAACTGAAAAATCGGTTTCAATCTCAATTTTAAGTCGTGTTTAGACAATTTGAATGTGGACGGTTTTTAACGATTTCAAATTCAGTTTTGATTATTTTTTTTGTTCAAATTGGGTTTCGATTAGTATCAGACACTTTGATGGATGCTAAGACAGAATTTCGGGTATGGTAACAATAAAACCCATATGTTGTTTTGATGAAAAATATAAAATTCTCGTAGAAAAACTAGACGAACTGCAAAATAAGAGAAAAATCTTGCTATCATTGCACGAGCTCGTGCATAAGGGATGGAGACAAAACACATCATACTTTCAACATACCAAATGAGAGAAATTTTATTACGAGTCAGATGGATATTACTGGTAGATGGAAGAATAATGAGAGAGATTTGAAAAAAGCATTACTGATTATTTTGAGAATCTTTTACTTACAGAAAATCTTTTGACTTTGATAATTCTCTTTAAGGCGTTTCATGTACAATTTCTAAAAAATAAATGAAGTATTTGATGCGTTAGAGACCATTAATGAGGTTGTCAAACGTTAAATAAGATGCATCCAAACCAAGTTTCGGGAGTTTTTTGGAAAATTGTAAGGTCAAATGTAGTTGGTTTTATCCAAAATTGGTGGCGTGGCCGTGTCGACTTGAAAGATATTAATAAGACTTATTGTCTTAATTTCCAAATGCAATGAACGAAAGGAAATGAGTGACCTCAAGCTCGTATGATTGTGTACCATGGTTTATAAGTTGGCGCCTAAAGCGATGGTGAATCGCCTTAAAATGCTTTTACATGATCTCATTTCTCATCGTCAAAGTATTTTTATCCTTGAAAGATTAATTAGATACAATGCTCGTCGCCTTTGAACTATTTCACGCAATGAAAAGGAAGAGAGAAGTTCGGATTGGCACAATGGCGTTCAAATTTGATATGAGCAAAGTATATAATTAGAGAATGGATATTCGTAGAGCGAGTGAGAAATGGGTTTTGATTGCAATCGAGTGAGGCGAATTATGGACCGTGAGTGGTGTATCATATGTTTTCAAATGAAAGGGTGGAGTTGGAGGTTGTGTTATTCCATCGAGGTCTTCGCCAAGGTGATCAATTTAATTATAGCTATTCTTTTTACGTGTAGAGGCTTTTTCATCTTCACTATCGCTGACAACAACTAATAAATACATTCATGACAAGAAAATATGAAAAAACAAATGACTAAACAGACAAGGGGATTCCCTAGAGTTTCCCAACTACCACTCCCTTTTCTACATAAATGCTCCAAAATTGCTAATTTATGGACAAAAAATTAACTTCAATAAATATGAGGCGTCTTTTAGCGAAAATGTTATTATTAAGTGGAAAAATGATATCCTTAAGAATTTTAGGTGTTCGACAAGCAGACAAACACGAGAAGTATTGACGCATGCTTGGTATTTACATTTCCCATAATTTTCTTTACTTGATGTAAGAGTATTTTGGTAGTACATATCGAGGGTATCATGAAACGCGAGAAGATTAAAGACAACTGAGTACTGTATGATCGCGCTACTAAGTATGATTGATCATTTTAAATTGAGAATTTATATCATAAGCTTTTTTAGAAGGATGTAGAGATTCTGCATTGCAATTAATATTTTATTTTTATTTAGCATTTATTTTATTTTAGAGTTATCAATCTCTTTATTTAAACAACATCATAATATAATGAATGATATCTTTTATTAAAATTAAACTTTTAAGAGTTTTCTCTTATTTTTTTCTTGTGTATTCAAGAAACCCTTGTAATTTCAAATTTTTCTTGTGGATTAAAGGTATTAATGAATTTTTTGTGTACGAATCATGACGAGAATTATCGCTTGCATTTTTTATACTTTCGTGCTGCGTCATTATTTTTTTTGTCGAAGATTAAACATTATTTTAGTTATATTTTAGGTTGGGCATGCTTTGCTCAGAAAACAAGATATAATTAGTGCAACTACAAAAAGTAATAGGGTGTGCACATATCGCGTCAAAGTATATTCAGGTAACAAGTCTTTAATAATTTATATCTACTGCATTATAAAATTTGTTGTTTGTTAGTTAAAGTTTGTTGGTATGCCTTGAAAGGACAAATTAAGCAAGTTTGAGTGAGAAAGAGACCGGTGGTTAGCACCTGTGCATATATTAGATAGCTAGGGCTTGCTTGTATTTTAGTTACACCAATCTCAGTTTCACAAACAAGGCATGGACAATGTAGGATTATCTGGTTTCTAAGAAACCATATATGAAGATTTTTATGTTCTTCTATCATTCTATGATTATTATGGTTATGTGACAAATGAAGTTGCGATATATGATCATGTATTCCAAGTGACGACATTTCCCGAAAAATAAGAATGCTCTAGTCATGCCTAAACAAATTGTTTGGATCATGTTTTGTGTTCACTTGAACCAATCTCTTAAAATTATCTTTAAAATACATATCTCCCCACGTGTTGCCTCGTCATACGTCTTGTGATGTAGAACAAGAGTCCCGAGATTTTGAAGTGAAATTTAACAAAATAGATTTGTAAAGAATTAAGCGAGGACAACAACATGATCATACTTACGAGCTACATGATCATGAAAAATAGCATAGGTTTCTGGTAGCCAAGGGACATGATCACGCTGACAAGCTGCATGATCATGCCGAAGGGACAGTAGCGGCGCGCCTGATCTGGATACATAGTGCATGATCATACTCAAATATGCATGATCATTGTACTTATATCTAATATTTTATTTTAATTAGAACTTATTTTTTTTGTTTTAGGGTTTATTATCCCTATATAAACTATGCTATTATGTAACTGATTATCTATCTTTTATTGAATAAAAATACTAAGAGTTTTCTCTTTATCTTCTTGTGGATTCAAGAATTCTTACTCGTGAATTCGAGGTTTGTCTTGTGGATTCAAAGTGTTTCAGGATTTCTTATTTGAGAGTCCTTACGAGGACTAGTGTTTCTTTTTCCTTCGCTTCCGTTCTGCCTCAAGTGGTATCAGAGCAAGAATTTTATCTCGTTCAACGATGACCGAGAGAGGCACAATCAGAGGTTCTAATGATGGTGATCGTGAGGCTGCTAATACACGGACAACTGAAGCGTTTAGACGTATTTATGACAAGATTAAAATGGTGTTTTCAACAATATACGGAGGTCAGAAGTACTAGAGCCAACAAAAACACAATTTCCTTGCTCTGGATTTTCGTATGTTGATCGTTTTCTTCAATTTACACATATTGATGAATATAGACCAGGCGGAAACTGGTGGCTTGTAAATTAAAAAGTGGTGTTGTTGTATGGTGGGGAACTTGTAAACTTGTAAACTAAAAGTGGTGTTGTTAAATTTTGTTAAGTCTTCGTCAAAATGAGCCTTAGCATGTGTGGATGATTTTGTAGAGTTTAGAATTAGAGGCCAAATTTTGTGGATGAAATATTTTTATTTGATTTAGGTTTAGTTTTTTTTGTTTTAGTTTGAGAACTTTCTTATTTCCTATTCTTTTTTAAATTGTTTTATTGGCATGGTTTCAAAGTTGAAAAGTTTAAAATTTTGGTATTTTTTTTTAATTTAACGCAACAATTGTAAGTCCTTTTATACAGTAATGTTTCTTCACTACTCAAATTCAATTAATACGGTGAAACTGAACACAATTTAACATTTTATTGTCTAATAACAATAATTAATTATTAATATCGAGTAATCATATCAAAAGAGATACCCTACATCTTTTTGATGAAGATGTATCTCTCTCTTGTTCAGGCAACGAAAGTTGTAAGTCCTTCTAAAAGTAATATTTTTCATTACTCAAATTCAATTAATACGGTGAAACTGAACACAATTTAATATTTTATGGTCTAATAACAATATTTAATGATTAATATCGAGTAATCATATCAAAAGAGATACCCTACATCTTTTTGATGAAGCTGTATCTCTCTCTTGTTCAGGCAACGAAAGCACATGAATGCAATTATAATTTGAAAAAATTTGGTACATAATATTGATTTTGGGTCAATGTTAAGTAATTTAAAAAATATGAACTGTAATTCACTCTTAAATTTACATCGGGGCAATTTTTTTAAGTCGGCATCAAAATGAATTTAGCAAATGTGGATAATTTGTAAAGTTGGAACCAGAGGTAAAATTTGTATATGAATTCACTCTTTTGCTTTGTTTTGAGAATTTTGTTAGTTTCCTATTCTTTTAAATTGTTTTGTTGGCATGAATTCTGAAGATAAAATTTAAAATATTTATGTTTTTCTTAAATTAATGTAGCAATTTTTAAGCCCTTCTATAAGGCTCTTCTTCTATGCTCAAATTCAGATAATAGAGTGAAATTTGAACATAATTTAGCATTGTTATAGTCTAATAACAATATTATTATTGAATAAATATATCAAAAAAGATATCCTATGTCTATATTCGAACACAGTTAACTATTTATATCCGACACACTGGAAAATACCAAAAATGAATATATGAATTCCAAAAATTTCGTAATCAAATTTGTGTATACCCCAAATATGAATTTTCTTTCTGATTGAATATCAAAATACCCGAAATTTGAAATCTAAACAAGAAATATGAAAATATTTATAATATTAATATTGAAACATCTTGAATCAAACACGCCACCTTGACACTAAAGGGAGAATAATTTTAGTGTGAAATCTTTAACCATTCCACCGAACAACATCGATTGTGTTTAAATAAGTGTAACTAATATTTGATAATCAGACCAATTAATACTGCATTAACTAGGTTTAACACTAAAAAATACTTGTTCACCTTAGCCACGTTAAGGTTATACAATTATTATATTTCCAATTGACAACTTGTGTTATTAGTTAATTTTTCCAGTTTCGGGTTTGGATGGGTTTTGGACTTGGATTCGTATCCGGTTTCAGATAAATATACCTTAAATTCATATTCAAAAAATTCGGATTTAAAATTAAATCTATATATAAATTAAGAAATGGGATTTGGATAATGTAAATTTCGAGTTTCAAATTGATTGAAGGTACTTTTGTCATCACTGATCATACTTTATCTACAAACTTACTATCGCTATTGCTATTTGAAACCCAGTATTTCATATAAATTGTTTTGCATATTATGAGAATCACTTTAGCAGCCTGATAATCCCATTCATGAAGTGAGGCAAACAAGATATTGCAGAAAGCTAATCCCCTGCATCACATACCTGCTGTGGACTAGTATCCTACTTTTTTAATCAAGGTTAATTTAAAAAATTTAAATATTCACGCACATATGCCTTCGTACTAAATATTTTATCACTTTCATCCTGCATTTCATGTAGAAAAAGGAATGCTTAGGAACCACGATGCTTGCGTCCAAGTTATTGCAAAAGGTCAGTTCCCCAGTCCTCACTATCTGTAAAAAAATGGACTTGAAGCTGCCATAGAGGTTGAGATACTGGTCCTTAAGGGTGATTGTGCTGGTTATGAGACAATCAACGGAAATTCAGAAGACTTCTTCCGTACTTCAGGGTAATAGTACACTGAAGCTCAAAATTCAGGTTGGACGAGAATTTGGGGATATTCCTTGAGGCAAGAACTGTGGATAGTTTTTCCACGAACTACAATTGAACCAGCAGAGACAAAATGCTTTGACCTTAAAGATCATCGCGTAACATGTCAGCACCTCATAAGTTCATAATCACTTCAATTAAACTTCTGACACAATATTGATAATGGCGGTCAGTCCACCAAATTAAATTCCAGCAGCTGGTTACAAGTGGATACCACATTTCTTTGACAGCAATAAGCACAAGTTTAACATAAGCTTCAGTTTAGAGTTGAGACAGTTGATGTGTTTGTCAGGTCTAGACCTTTTAGATATAATTTTATACTTGATCTTGTCGCAGCTTAAACATATTGGCCAGAGAGAAAAGAAAACCATCAGAAGGTTCAAGGCATGAAAACTGTGGGGGATCTTCTAGGGCATGACATCATCTCCTATTTTAATTTCAGCTCCTTCTCATTGTATATTTTAAAGAATTTCAAATTTTATAATTTAATTAGTTTAGATTTATTTACTCTCATTATACATGAATAAGGGTACCATTGAGAATTTTCCTTATATTTATTTGTCATCTTTTATTTAGGCAAAAGTTCTATGAAGTGCCTTAAATGAAGTTTTAGTGGAAGTACAATATCTTCCCTAAATATGTTCCTTTTAGAATATACAGAACAGGACGTGTACTACAATTAGTAATCCACTAAGGAGTTGCTATGATCACAACAGATAACATAATTATGTGATGTTTGCTATGATCGCAAAATTCATGTGCAGACTGCAGATACTAAAGTTGGCCCCATGAAATGGTAGGAAATAACAGACCATAGCAAAGACAAGTATAATCAACGACAAATGTGTGATAACTAGGTGATTCTGAGTACTTTCTCTGATCCAAAACAAATGTGTGGAGTTGTATTTGATGCAGTAGGACAAATAAAGTATACTAGGTGATTCTGAGTACTTTCTCTGAATACACTGTAGTGAATGAGCATTTTTTTTCAGCAATGGAGAGCGGGGCAAGCAGAAACTTGACTAGCTCTTACTCGGCTCTAAGACCTCTAAAGTTACTAAAGGTGACAATTTCAAGATGATCCAGGGTCCAGTCTCCAGAATCTTTTATCCGAGATTTCTTGAGATTACCTTCAACTAAACACACAGCCTAATATAGAGAAAATGTTATAAAAATGACAAACAGTAGCTAAGTTGTAGTGACACAGAATAAGATGAAGTGATGGTGCATGACTCACCACAATATTTAGTTTGCACAAGTTGAGAGCACTCCGAATTAAGCACAGCAAACAAGAACCTCAGACAACTTATCAAAACGTGTCAGAGATATTTAGAGTCTTTAGGGAAGGGCAACTGTTTAGAAGACGTTTCCAGAAAACGTCCCTGCAGCCAAATACTTTGAAACATGTTGCACACAAAGAGCACAAACAATTAGACATTGATGCATTGTGCCAAGTTAAAAAGGACAATGTAAAGAGATCTGAAATTACCCGCATAAATTTTAATGCAATATACAACTTCTCAATTTTTGTAAGCTACCGAAAACATTGGTAGTCTTATTACGAAGCTCTTCCACGTTCCAACTATGAAATTGTTAAGCACACTGTCAAAAGGAAGATCAGACATTTTAATGTCCGGGGACACCAAGTGAATTGTCCGTAAAATATAGCTAATTGCAATAAGAAATAAAGAACCCTCTGCCCTCCTCCTTTATCCTGGCTTGGGACCGGCTGTGTCAGGTAGTGACATAGGCGGAGTTTACCCTAGTCCCCCACCCCCCAAAAAAATATATTAACAACAGTTATCTGAAAATTAACTTGATTTTTATGTCCTGTATCAATACTTGTACATGTAAGTTGGGATAAAGAAAATGCAGATTACATATGAGATTCTAAAAACAAAAGTATTAGCCACTCTATTGCTTAGCAGGAGAAATAACCTTGAAGTATATCTCAAAATCTAAGTACCAGAGTAGGTTTTGACCTAGTAGGAGCACAGGGAAGAAAATGGGAAAAGAATCTATCTCATAAATGTTTGTTGTTTCTTGTAGTCGCGACTAATACTACCCCAGGGAGCTAGGGTCGTAACTAACACTCCCAAGGGGAGCTTGGGTGCAACTTAGCCTACACAAGGGTGTAGAGGTCGCAACTTTAGCACAATCAGCAAATTAACGAAGGCAAAATCCTTCCCCTTGGTAATGCAGGTCACAAGTAACACTCCTAGTACTTCTTGGGGTCGCAACCTAGCCATACTACAAGGTATAGGTCACAAGTTAGCTTCCCCTTGGTGATATTGGTCGCCACTTAGATAAATTTTAAGACAAACTTGTCATAGACTTCATTGTATGCGCAAGTAAGAGCTTCTTTACTCCCTGTGGTCGCAACTCACATGGAATGCTTGAATATTCTAAGTGAAAATCATCCATGGACGCAAGTTAACTCTCAACATCTTTATTGATTGATCAATGATTTATGTGGTTAACATTTGGCCACATATTTCAATTGATGTATAAGTGTACACTCAAGAAGCAGAATAATAATCAATCAACCAATTGTTCTGTTTATCTTCTTCTCCAAAACGAGAGCTGATAAAACAAGCAGCAAAGATTTATAAAGAAGGCACATTGAATATTCGTTTAACTTCTCACCGGAGAAACGTATAATGCCCGATTTACTCTGTATATTCATAGGGGCATTATAATTTGTTATCCGGTAATTAGATCCTTAGCATACAAAAAAGATAGATCATTGTATAGGATTTAATTTATAATATCTTTGTAGAAGCAAGAACAGTGTTGTTCTTGGATTGTATATCCGGTTAATTTATTTACCGGAGTGTAGCAACACCCCGAGGATTTATATATGAATATATATTTCCCGAATATTCTTGTTTTCGTTACATTCATGTCATAAACATTAATTCAACTCAAGAACACAGAACCACTAACCGAACGCTAAATTATTTATCCGTAAAAGATTCAAAAGAATTTTTTAATTTAGTGAGTATCGTATTCAACCCCCCTTCTATGATATTTCGGGACCTAATATCCTGAAACGAATATCATGGATAAAATGGCATACTGTAGTTTGAAAAATAGAAGAATGGGCTAGGAGACTTAGCGAAGGATTACGGGTGCAGATTAAAAAAATATAGAACTAAGATTAAGGAGTTACAGGTGCAAATTAAAAAATATAGAACTGAGATGTAGAAATTCATATCAAGAAGAGATGAGTATGGTATTAAGAAGTATGAGGAGGCTGAGACAGGTATTATGGGTACTAGAGATGCAGGATGTGTATTGGAAACACGGTCGAGGTAGTTTTAGGCTTCGAGAAGGGGACAAAACACTCTAGATTTTTTTTATAAATATGCCATTGAAAGAAAAAAACAAAACCAGATTATGAAACTGAAGGATTTAAATGGAGAATGGCAAGAGAGTAATGAGGGGATTCGGAAAATAAATTGTTGGAGTACTTCTCAGCATTATTAAGAGCTCAGGTATGTCTGAAATGCTATCTGATCGTGAAGTGGTGCAATAAGTTTCAGCAAACAGAACGAGAATTTGATTAAAGCCTACAAGGGAGGACGGTAAAAATTGCTGCTTCTCGATGCACCGGGACAAATCACTGGGTATTAATTGTTTAAATGTGTTTGAGCTATTCAAAAGTTATGGCAAATTGAATGAAAGAATGTTTGCTTATATTACTATCAGATAAGCAAAGCGCATTTGTGAAGGTCGTATGCTCACGGACAATGCATTAGTTGCCTTTGAATTAAATCACTACATCAGTAGAAAGGACCAGGGAAGAATGGTTGTAGCGAGTTTAAAATTGATGTCTCTAAGGCATATGATAGCTGGCATAAGTAGCGAGTTTAAAATGATGTCTCTATCTTGAGGCTATCGATGAAGAAATTCGGGTTTGTGTTGATATATGGAAAACTCGGGTTACTACAGTGTCTTATACTTTTATTCGAGAAGGGGAAATTTTTGGTGATGTGCAACCACAACGGAGGGACTAGCAAGGGAATCCTATATCCCCTTATATGTACATACTATATGCTGAATGGCTTAGTTCTATATTTCGTAGACATGAAGAAATGGGGTTACTGCATGATGCTCTATTGCTAAAGGGGCACATCCTGTGTCACATTTATTATTTGCGAATGACTCCTATTTTTTCTTTAGAGCTGTAAGAGTTAAGGCATTGATTATGAAAAACATACTGTTGAGATACGAAAGATAATCTTGACAAGCAAAAAAATTTGGCAAATCAGATGTGGTGTTTAGTCCAAATACTACGAGTATAAACAGAAGAGAGCTGTGTGGAATATTGCAAGTAGATGAAGTTTCAATACCCGAAAAATACCATGGGGTTGCCAATACGCATTGGACGAAGGAAGAATAATACATTTACATTCCTGAATGGACCGTATTAGCTCTAAGTTATTAGGATGGAGTAATAAATCGATTTCAAGAGGAGGTAAAGTAGTGCTTTTAAAATCTGCAGCACAGACAATATTAAACTTTTGGATAAAATCTTTTTTTAATATCACAAAAGATATGTGATCGAATTCAGAAGTAAATGAACTCTTTCTGGTGGGGAAATGGAGGGTCGAACAAGGGAATAAGGTGGTTGTCCTGGGAAAAAAATGTGCAATGCTAAGGAGGGAGGGGGATTGGGGTTTAAAGAATTAAGTAAGTTTAGCATTGCTATGTTAAGCAAAGCAAGGTTGGAGGCTACTAAATCATCAGAATTTCATTGGTGTCAAGTATTATGAAAGCAAAATACTTCCCTTATTGTGATTTTTTGCATGCCAAACTAGGAACAAACCCATCATATATGTGGCGAAGTATTCTTGCAGCACAGGAGGTTGTAAGACAAGAAAGTAGGAGAAAGATAGGGGATGGAGAGCAGACCAACGTGTGGAATAATAATGGATATTAGACTACTGTAATGCCTCAGAAACTTGAACATATACGGGTGGTTAATTTAATGGAGACTGAAGCAAATGCTGGGATGATGAGGTGCTGCAGGACATCTTTAATGAGAACAATGTGCAGTTGATCAAAGTATTCCTATTCCAACTCGAAACCAGAAAGACTCGTGGCTTTGGCACTTGGAGAAATTAGGTAAATTTTCTGTCAAAAGTTGTTATAGAGCAGTGCAAGGTGTTTATCAATGGATACATGCATCTTTTTAGAAGAAAATTGTGGAAATTAGAATTACCAGGAAAGGGTGATTAACTTTAGTTGGCGAGTATGTCGTGGTCGTTTGCCAACTGTTGTAGCTCTGGTTATGAAGCGTGTCCAAATTAATATTAAAATGTCCTAATAAAAAATGAAAGATTGCATTCATGTCCTATTTGATTATTCGTTTACAGAAGCGGTATGGACAAATGTGGGATTAAAAGAGGTTAGTATGATGGGATATGAGGGTACTGTAACACAAACCATTCATCAGTTGTCAAAAAATTGTTCACAGGGATACGTTGGCTCTGATTCTAATGTTTGTTGGAACCTCTGGAGCTGCATAAATAGGCTGGTGTGGGAAAAGTGAGCGTATCGGAGTTTGGGGTGCAAGCAACTGCAATGAGTTCCTTTTGATCAACTGCACATTGTACTCATTAAAGATGTCCTGCAGAACAATATCAACTGCAAAAGTTCTATGAAGTGCCTTAATGAAGTTTTAGTGGAAGTATAATATCTTCCCTAATGTGTTCCTTTTTAGAATATTACAGAACAGGACATGTACTACAATTAGTAATCCACTAAGGAGTACTCCATTAAAAAAACCGATCACAACAGATAACATAATTATGTGATGTTGCTATGATCGCAAAATTCATGTGCAGACTGCAGATACTAAAATTGGCAAAAAGACAAGTATAATCAACGACGAGGTCCATGTTTACATCAGTCTCGATCAAAACAATGTGTGGAGTTGTATTTGATGCAATAGGACAAATAAAGCGATAACTTAGGGATTCTGAGTACTTTCTCTGAATATGCTATCTGATGTTGAGCAGGCATGTCTATCCCGTTTCTTTTTTTTTTAAAACGTTTTTAATTCCTTTTTTTAAAGATTAGAGTCTAAGCTGTTGAGTTAGTTTTATTTTACAACAGAAGGAGAGCCCAAAGGTTGGTAGTATGTGCATTTAATCAGTGGGAAAACGTAGGCATACATGATGACAGAAAATCCTAGTCAATCTTTCACTTGGGATTCTCCATTGTTCGATATGTGGGAGCGAGCAAGTCAATTAGATTCACTGAACTAAATCTCTGGGGTCCAATATTCTCTCCTTCCTATTATGATGAGGAATTTCAGCATTATATGATCTTCAACTATCAAACTGAAAGGCTCATCAGCCCAGAATTAAGGCCTAAACTTTCATTGTTTATTATCAGTGTATTGCTTCATAATCTCTGGGGTCCAATATTCTCTCCTTCCTATTAGCATGAGGAATTTCATTGGTTATTTTAATGAATACACTGTAGTGAATGAGCATTTTTTTCAGCAATGGAGAGCGGGCAAGCAGAAACTTGACTAGCTCTAACTCGGCTCTAAGACCTCTAAAGTTACTAAAGGTGACAATTTCAAGATGATCCAGGGTACAGTCTCCAGAATCTTTTATCCGAGATTTCTTGAGATTACCTCAACTAAACACACAGCCTAATATAGAGAAAATGTTATAAAAATGACAAACAGTTGCTAAGTTGTAGTGACGCAGAATAAGATGAAGTCTAGTTTGCACAAGTTGGGAGCACTCCGATTAAGCACAGCAATCAAGAAACCTCAGACAACTTATCAAAACGTATGTCAGAGATATTTAGAGTCTTTAAGGAAGGCAACAGTTTAGAAAGAGTTTCCAGAAAACGTCCTGCAGCCAAATACTTTGAAACATGTTGCACACAAAGAGCACAAACAATTAGACATTGATGCATTGTGCCAAGTTAAAAAGGACAATGTAAAGAGATCTGAAAATTACCCGAATAAATTTTAATGCAATATACAACTTCTCAATTTTTTGGTAGCTACCGAAAACATTGGTAGTCTTATTATGAAGCTCTTCCAAGTTCCAACTATGAATTGTTAAGCACACTGTCAAAAGGAAGATCAGACATTTTAAATGTCTGGGACACCAAGTGAATGGTCCCGTAAAATATAGCTAATGCAATAAGAAATAAAGAACCATCTGCCCTCCTCCTTTATCCGGGCTTGACATAGGCGGAGTTACCCTAGTCCCCCACCCCCAAAAAAATAGATTAACAACAGTTATGCTGAAAATTAACTTGATTTTTATGTCCTGATATCAATACTTGTACAGGTAAGTTGGGATAAAGAAAATGCAGATTACATATAAGATTCTAAAAACACAAGTAGGTTACTGCCTACCTTATAAATATGGTTATTGTTAACAGTTATGCTAATCAGCAGGGTACATATACTTGGTAACCAAAACCTGGTTTTTCTGCACAGTAATGTTTTAATTTACACACATTTAAATTAAAATAAGAACCCTCCACCCTCCTCCTTTATCCGGGCTTGGGACCGGCTGTGTCAGTGCTGTGACATAGGTAGAGTTACCTACTCCCCCTCCCTCCCCAAATAAATAGATAAACACCAGTTATGCTGAAAATTAACTTAATTTCATGTCCTGATATCAATACTTGTATAAGTAAGTTGGGATAAAGAAAATGCAGATTACATATAAGATTCTTTAAACACAAGTAGGTTACTGAGCTTGATCAGAGGGAAAATTTGAGCCACATATAAGGTATAATGATCTGAACTCTCTCATTGAACGCTTTCTTCGGTCAACAATCTTAGATTATCAGAAAATCTTAGTCAATTAACAGCTGGGATTTTCTGTTGTTGGATACATGTGAGCAAGCAGGTATCCCATTATATGATAGTCGTATGTCTATCAATTGCATTGGGGATCAAGTCAATTAGGTTCTTTTAAACAAGGTCTCTGCGGTCCAATATCTCTCCTCTCCATTTTGATGAGGAAATTCTGATGTTTTTGAACTCCGACAGTCAACCTGAAAGGCTGAGCCCAGAACTAAAGCCTAAACTGTCATGGTTTATTATTTGTATTTCAAGGTGGTTCATGATAAGGAACATACATGATTTTAACTAAAGACAGAATATTTCATGACATGTCCAGAATTTTAGCAAGAAACATATATAATTTTAGCTCTGCTCGATGCCTGATATGTCAGATAGCTTGTAAAACTGTAAAGTGAAATGTGGAGAACCCTTGTATGAATTTAATGAGAAAGAATAAAGTTTTTGCAAGGCTTGTTTTTTAAGTATTCTTTGAAGCTTGAACTAATTTTTGTAAGAGTAAAGTGTATTTGGTATCTATCTTAACCAATAAAGGAGCCATTGCCTCATGAATTCAAAATATAAACTGCAGTTATTTTGTTCAATTTATCATCCCTTTAATAAAAACTAACACATTCGAATATCAAAATAACAATTAGACTTATAAGTTGAATGCACGAGATCATCTGAGACCCCATGAACCTTGTGCAGTTGTGCCATTAAATTAAGAAGCCACCAGGTTACCCTCCTCCTTTATCCGGCTTGGGAGCGGCTGTGTCAGTGTAGTGACATAGGCGGAGTTACCCTAGCCCCCACCCCCCCCCAAAAGAAATAGATTAACAACAGTTATGTTGGAAATCAACTTGATTTTTATGTCCTGATATCAATACTTGTACATGTAAGTTGGGATAAAGAAAATGCAGATTACATATAGATTCTAAAACACAAGTAGGTTACTGGCTGCCTTATACATGTCGTTATTGTTAACATTTGCTAATCAGGGTACATGTACTAGGTAACCAAAACCTGGTTTTTCTGCACATGTTTTAGACTTATGAACGCAGAAAGCTTCACTTTAAACCAGACTTGTAACCAAGCGCCGGATTTGTTTACATTGTCAGACGAGGAAGCTTCAAGGGGTTTAGCCATCATGGGTCTCCTTAGTGGTTGTACTTTCTAAGATGCATGACAAAGTATTCTCGATTTTTTATTGTGCTTTTGCACTTATTGTATACAGTTTATAGGGTATCATGGGTCTCCTCTCTCTCTCTAATGCCTCAAAAACTCTCAGAACAAAGATTCTAAGTCAAAAATCACATACCACCTTATTCTATCCATAATGTCCTGATCAGTATAGTGTATGCTTCTAAAAACCTCAATACTCTCACACTAGAAGTCAAAATCAAGATGTACTCGAAGTATTCATCCATTAAAGCCTCAACGTATCATCTCCTTTCTAAACACATCCAGACTATCCTTCTTAAGTTCATCGGTACTAGCCTCAAAAATCACTCGAGTTTAACTTACTCATCTCCTCTACGTCTGACATAGCATGTGCTTCTAGAACACTCCAAGACACTCCTTATTAATTCATCAATAACCTCAGGAAATCGCTCAGCCGTTAGTTATTGATTGTCCCCACTCTCAACACAGCATCTCTCTTCCTAAACGCCTAAAAAACTCACAAATACACCCTCTCCTAAGCATCTCTGCTCTCTCTCTCTCTCTCCTCTCTCTCTCTCTCTCTCTTTCTCTCTCTGATGCTCAAAATCTTAGAACAAAGCTTCTAAAAATCACATGAGAACTTATTCTATCCATAATGTCCTGATCAGTATAGTGTATACCATTAAAGCCTCAACGTATCATCTCCTTTCTAAACACATCAAGACTATCCTTCTTGAGTTCATCGGTACCTCAAAAATTACTCGAGTTTAACTTACTCATCCTCTACATCTGACATATCATATGCTTCCAGAACACCTCCAAGAAACTCCTTAAATAAGTTCAAAATAACCTCAGAAAATCGCTCTCAGCCCGTTAACTTATCCATACTCCACACTGTCAACACAGCATCTCTGCCTCTCTCTGCTCTCTCTCTCTCTCTCTCTCCCTCCCTCTCTCCCTCTCTCTCTCTCTCTCCCCCTCTCCCTAAAGCCTCAAAAACTCTCAGAACAAAGCTTCTAAGTCCGAAATCACATGAGAACTTATTCTATCCATAATGTCTAATCAGTATAGCGTATATCTATTAAGCCTCAATGTATCATCTCCTTTCTAAACACATCCAAGATTATCCTTCTTAGTTCATCGGTATAGCCTCAAAAATCTCGAGTTCAACCTACTATTCCCTCTATGTCTGAAATAGGATGTGCTTCTGACCCTCCACGACACTCCTTAAATAAGTTCATAAATAACCTCAAAAACGCTCTCAGCCCGTTAACTTATGTCAACTCCCCACTCTCAACACAGTATCTCTGCCTCTCTCTCTCTCTCTCCTCTCCCTCTCTCACTCTCTCTCTCTCTCTCTCTCTCTCCCACTCCCTAAAGCCTCAAAAACTCAGAACAAAGCTTCTAAGTCCGAAATCACATGAGAACTTATTCTCTCCATAATGTCCTGATCAGTATAGTGTATATCCATTAAAGCCTCAATGTATCATCTCCTTTCTAAACACATCCAAGATTATCCTTCTTAAGTTCATCGGTACTAGCCTCAAAAATCTGGAGTTCAACCTACATATTCCCTCTATGTCTGAAATAGCATGTGCTTCAGAACACCTCCAAGACACTCCTTAAATAAGTTCATAAATAACCTCAGAAAATCGCTCTCAGCCCGTTAACTTATTCATACTCCCCACTCTCAACACAGCATCTCTGCCTCTCTCTCTCTCTCTCTCTCTCCCTCTCCTCTCTCCTCTCTCTCTCTCTCTCTCTCTCCCACTCCCTAAAGCCTCAAAAACTCTCAGAACAAAGCTTCTAAGTCCGAAATCACATGAGAACTTATTCTATCCATAATGTCCTGATCAGTATAGTGTATATCCATTAAAGCCTCAATGCATCATCTCCTTTCTAAACACATCCAAGATTATTCTTCTTAAGTTCATCGGTACTAGCCTCAAAAACCTCGAGTTCAAGTTACATATTCCCTCTATGTCTGATATAGCATGTGCTTCAGAATACCTCCAAGACACTCCTTAAATAAGTTCATAAATAACCTCAGAAAATCGCTCTCAGCCCGTTAACTTATTCATACTCCCCACTCTCAACACAGCATCTCTCTTCCTAAACGCCTAAAAAACTCAGAAATACGCCCTCTCCTAAGCACCTCAAAAACCTTGGACTCAAAAGTCAAAAATCAAATTTCCCTCTAGTTAGTCGACCTTGCTCCTAAAGTACACCCCCAGGACTCCAACACTATGACATATTACTTGTTATCAGCATAAGATTAGAAGATCTTACCTTTAATTAATATGTAAACTAATAAATATTTGAAATTAGTAATAATACTAGTAATAATGGAAACCATAGGACTAGAAACCATAGGACTAGAAATTACTTTGCTTAAGCACCGATGAAGTTAAATATATAGTCGATTATTTTTTAATAATAACTATTTGTGATAGATCGGGAAAATAAAGATAATTGAGAGCTTAGTATTTATTTAATTTTTTTTTAATCCATGTTTTGTTCTCTCATATGTACTTTTTTAGCGGTTTCATGTTTGGTTCAGTATCTAGAATTTTTATTTTTGTTCAGTATAGGTGTAAATTTTCATAATTTATATTTATTGGTTCGGATTATATGTGATTTAAATTATTTTAGAAGATCTGTTGACCCATTTATTATTCATGATTACAAATTATTTAACTATCTCTCTAAAAAAACAATATTAGTGTCTGATGTGCTAAACTTGAACATTTGGTAAATAATGTGGTTTGAACAAAAAAAATTATGATTTAATTTCTTTTATTACATTTTTGTTCAATTTGATAAGATGTCATGTGATTTTATATTAATTAATTGTTCTCTTCCAAAAAAAATCATCATTTTGATTTTTAGCCTTTTTTAATAGAGTTTAAATCATTTAAACTTTCATGTTCATAAGCAATTTATTGTGATTTAGTCGTGAATAATTGTCAATTCACATGTATAACTAGTAATTATATTTTAAGTGGTATAAAAATATTAAATTAAAAATAAATTTACATCTTATTATAAAAATTATAAAAGGAATTTGAAGATACTATTTTAGAAATTTTGTTTCAAATAAATTAAATTAACTGGTATAAAGTGTCCATAATTATTGATATGTCAACATAAATTCATCAAAAAATAATTTATGGAAAGACTTGTGTGGAGTCGCTTTTACAACTTTATATAATGACGTGTCTTGAAATTTGTATTTATTAGGCGTACATCCTATACAATTATTTAATTAAGAATTGATTAGTTAAGTCTAATATAATATTGAATTAAAATTGAAATCATAATTTTCTGGTACCAAAAAATATTAAGATTATGAATAAGATAATGTTGCGATAGAAATTAGGTTAAACCATTTATTAGAATTTTAAAATGAAATAGGTTTAACATTTTACGGCTTTTGTTCTCTCATTCTATTGTGGTCCGAGAGAGAGACTGCTAAAATTAATATTAAGTAGTAAAGTTGAAGAAATTGCATCAATACTTATTCTATGTATATTTATAAATATTATTTTAAAAATTGATATAAAACATATGTAATTGTTAATTATTTAAATTAATTAATGGGTCGATATGATTTTTCACAATTCGGTTCCAACCTATAACCGGAACTGAAAAATCGGTTTCAATCTCAATTTTAAGTCGTGTTTAGACAATTTGAATGTGGACGGTTTTTAACGATTTCAAATTCAGTTTTGATTATTTTTTTTGTTCAAATTGGGTTTCGATTAGTATCAGACACTTTGATGGATGCTAAGACAGAATTTCGGGTATGGTAACAATAAAACCCATATGTTGTTTTGATGAAAAATATAAAATTCTCGTAGAAAAACTAGACGAACTGCAAAATAAGAGAAAAATCTTGCTATCATTGCACGAGCTCGTGCATAAGGGATGGAGACAAAACACATCATACTTTCAACATACCAAATGAGAGAAATTTTATTACGAGTCAGATGGATATTACTGGTAGATGGAAGAATAATGAGAGAGATTTGAAAAAAGCATTACTGATTATTTTGAGAATCTTTTACTTACAGAAAATCTTTTGACTTTGATAATTCTCTTTAAGGCGTTTCATGTACAATTTCTAAAAAATAAATGAAGTATTTGATGCGTTAGAGACCATTAATGAGGTTGTCAAACGTTAAATAAGATGCATCCAAACCAAGTTTCGGGAGTTTTTTGGAAAATTGTAAGGTCAAATGTAGTTGGTTTTATCCAAAATTGGTGGCGTGGCCGTGTCGACTTGAAAGATATTAATAAGACTTATTGTCTTAATTTCCAAATGCAATGAACGAAAGGAAATGAGTGACCTCAAGCTCGTATGATTGTGTACCATGGTTTATAAGTTGGCGCCTAAAGCGATGGTGAATCGCCTTAAAATGCTTTTACATGATCTCATTTCTCATCGTCAAAGTATTTTTATCCTTGAAAGATTAATTAGATACAATGCTCGTCGCCTTTGAACTATTTCACGCAATGAAAAGGAAGAGAGAAGTTCGGATTGGCACAATGGCGTTCAAATTTGATATGAGCAAAGTATATAATTAGAGAATGGATATTCGTAGAGCGAGTGAGAAATGGGTTTTGATTGCAATCGAGTGAGGCGAATTATGGACCGTGAGTGGTGTATCATATGTTTTCAAATGAAAGGGTGGAGTTGGAGGTTGTGTTATTCCATCGAGGTCTTCGCCAAGGTGATCAATTTAATTATAGCTATTCTTTTTACGTGTAGAGGCTTTTTCATCTTCACTATCGCTGACAACAACTAATAAATACATTCATGACAAGAAAATATGAAAAAACAAATGACTAAACAGACAAGGGGATTCCCTAGAGTTTCCCAACTACCACTCCCTTTTCTACATAAATGCTCCAAAATTGCTAATTTATGGACAAAAAATTAACTTCAATAAATATGAGGCGTCTTTTAGCGAAAATGTTATTATTAAGTGGAAAAATGATATCCTTAAGAATTTTAGGTGTTCGACAAGCAGACAAACACGAGAAGTATTGACGCATGCTTGGTATTTACATTTCCCATAATTTTCTTTACTTGATGTAAGAGTATTTTGGTAGTACATATCGAGGGTATCATGAAACGCGAGAAGATTAAAGACAACTGAGTACTGTATGATCGCGCTACTAAGTATGATTGATCATTTTAAATTGAGAATTTATATCATAAGCTTTTTTAGAAGGATGTAGAGATTCTGCATTGCAATTAATATTTTATTTTTATTTAGCATTTATTTTATTTTAGAGTTATCAATCTCTTTATTTAAACAACATCATAATATAATGAATGATATCTTTTATTAAAATTAAACTTTTAAGAGTTTTCTCTTATTTTTTTCTTGTGTATTCAAGAAACCCTTGTAATTTCAAATTTTTCTTGTGGATTAAAGGTATTAATGAATTTTTTGTGTACGAATCATGACGAGAATTATCGCTTGCATTTTTTATACTTTCGTGCTGCGTCATTATTTTTTTTGTCGAAGATTAAACATTATTTTAGTTATATTTTAGGTTGGGCATGCTTTGCTCAGAAAACAAGATATAATTAGTGCAACTACAAAAAGTAATAGGGTGTGCACATATCGCGTCAAAGTATATTCAGGTAACAAGTCTTTAATAATTTATATCTACTGCATTATAAAATTTGTTGTTTGTTAGTTAAAGTTTGTTGGTATGCCTTGAAAGGACAAATTAAGCAAGTTTGAGTGAGAAAGAGACCGGTGGTTAGCACCTGTGCATATATTAGATAGCTAGGGCTTGCTTGTATTTTAGTTACACCAATCTCAGTTTCACAAACAAGGCATGGACAATGTAGGATTATCTGGTTTCTAAGAAACCATATATGAAGATTTTTATGTTCTTCTATCATTCTATGATTATTATGGTTATGTGACAAATGAAGTTGCGATATATGATCATGTAT
>NW_027419896.1:0-62611 GCF_009905375.1 Apium graveolens
TTTTTAATCTTGGTTAAGGATAATCATGATTTTCATAATTGGACCAATTTTGTGTATTCAGTTACATTTTGTAATTTCGAAGTTTTGACTATATGAAAGACTTTAATTCTATCAGACGTGGTATCAATTTTTTTTCTTCTCATGGAAGCAGCCTATAACTGTTAATCAAATACAAATGTAGAATTATTAATATTGAACGAAATCTTTAAAGCACAATTTAACCCTTACAGAGCAATTTAAAGGCTGCTTGTTGATCCTGTCTCGGGAGTTAGTCCAAAAACTGAAGTTGGAGGTGATGTGGAAGTAGTGCTGGTGGCAAAAACTTATCCCGCCAGTTTTTCCTAGCTATCAAACCTTTGTTATGCCATTTCTGAAAGACAATAATGTTTCTTGAACTACAGAGACCAAAAACTTGTTATAAAAATAATCTTTCTTTATGAAATGTCAATATAAACTTAGCAAGTTCAAGAGCTTAGGCATTGGCCGTCGTAGAAATTCCTCCCTCAAAGCTGTCAGATCAAGATCCACATTCTGATCTTTTTTTATTACTTTTACATCATCAAAACGAGAATCATTCTTCCCTAGTAAATCTTTCAACATCCTTTTAATCTCTCATAGTTGTTCATAAAATAGTAAATTCGTCATGATCTGGATCGAATAACAGAGAACAGTTCAGACAAATAGGAGATATTGACAATTTTTTTGGGAAAGTCATAGTTTAATTGTTTAAAAATTAGTTACTAAATAGGTGTCGTTACCTTCTTTAGGAAAAATAATTTTTACTTACTTCCATCAGAATTTATGATAATTTAGAGGTTGTCAAATATGAAAGACAATAGAGCAGCATAGGAAAACCCTTGGTTAATTCCAGTACACAGGTTGTCTATCATTAACAAAGAAAAAACAAAAATATTAAATCTGAAACAAAGGAAAACTGAAACAGTTACCATAAAAGAATAGTATAATATGTATGAACAAAATTAACTTTTTTGGACTACCAAGTTGCATATTTTATGATTTTTAAGAGACATTGATCATTAAATTTATAAAGGGAAAATGAATGTTGAGACACATTTATCATTTTCATAAAAAAAGAGGTTTGCCGAGGAAGACTTTTTTCTTCCATGTTCTCTTAATAATCATAAAATCTGATTCGCAACTTGGACTTATTTGTGATTTTTAAGAGAAATTGACCATTAAATTTATAAAGGAAAAATGACTTTTGAGACACACGTATCATTATCACGAAAACAAATGAGATATACCGATATGATTTTTAAGAGAACATCATTTTGTCATGTCATATTTTACGTCGGTGAAGGACTATTAAATTTCCTACCAACCAAATTCTCTACCACTGGTAGTTTTTAATTTTACGCTAGGAACTTGTTAAACAACATATATTCTATCTAAGTGTGGTTGGTTATGGATTTGAGTGGGATTTATGATTTTTTGGGGTTTTAAGCAAATTTTCTTTTAGTGTAGCACACAAACACCAAACGGACATCAAATAGTTGAACTCAAGCTCACTACAACAAAAGCAGTTAAATTCAACCGACAGTATTCGGTTGAATTTAGCATAAGATCAACCGATACTAAATTCAACCGCAGCCAGTCGGTTGTAAATAAGGCCGTTGAAATTAGCATTTCGGTTGAATTTATGATTATATTAAACCATTTTCGGTTGAATTTGTTGACACACTTTTTCAACCACTTTCCGATGAAATTAAATTTAAACATTTCAAAAAAAATATTAAATTTTGAATTTGAATTTCACCAAAAAAAAAAATCCCGCCAAAATTACTAAAAACACCGAAAAAGTTGAATTTATTTTTTTAAAAACCAACCGAAAAAAGTTGAATTTATTTTTATAAAAACCAACCGATTTTGGTTGATTCGTTAGCTAGTCCATTTTTTGTATATTAATATCAACCAAATTTTGTTGAATATATATTTCATAAATAACCGAAAGTGGTTGATTAATTCTGATTATGTCTGTTAAATACAACTATCTCTTGTTGAACTTAATGGGCAAAATCTTGGAAAAATTATCACCGGAAACTGGAAAAATTCCTGTCCAATTATTAAACTTTATAATTCTCATTCAAAACTAAACTTCAAGTCTTAAAAACATCCTGTCCAAAATAACGTAAAACTTCTCTACTATAATAATCCATCGCATCCTGCAATCGAAATTTACAATATTAAACAAAAATAAATAACGAATCTATACATACATTTATGTATGTATATATTTTAAGGTGACCTTAAATTTTCACGTGCGAGCAACAGCAGCGCCGGAAAAACCGGCCACGTCCTCCATAAACACATGATAATTAATGTATGCGGTCGATTACCTGGAGGGACGCGACCGATGATTTGAAGGCGGCGAGATTGAGGTTGTGTTTTTTCATCGATCTATGATTGGAGGGGTCTGAGCGTAAAGGAAGAGAGGGATCTCAGACTTGAGTGGGGATGGAAGGAGGGACAGAGAAGGAGGGAGAGAGAGAGGAAGAGGGAGATAGAGATGAGAGAGGGATGTGCGGCGGCTTGAGGGGATAAACACGAGTAGTTGTGTGAAAGTGGAGGAATAGGGTTTAATTTTTATCTTGTTTTGTTTTGATTTATAAATATTTTCTTATAAATGTAAATCCATCCGTTGGATTGTAGTTTTAATGGTTAAATATAATCTGTTAGATGCAACTAACATGGATCGCTGACATGGCTACTCTAAATACAACCACAATCGGTCGAATTTAGGAGTGTCCATTTATTTTATATAATTTTTTATATTTCTTGGACATAAATATTCTGATTAATTAATATTTTTCTTATAAATATAATAATATTCTAAATTTTAAAAATTACTTTGACAACTCATTATTTTAATAAAAGTTTGAAATCATGAATTTGTACGATTTAATCCTAAATACCACAATTAAGCATGTGGTGAAATTTTCTTTTATGTTAAATAAACTATATTTTTTAAAATAATCAAGATATAATAATTAAAAATTATGAAATTTTGCGTATAACCTTATCATTTTACCACTTTCACATCCTTACGATTAGATCATTCATAAACATTTTTAAAAAAAATAGAAATATCAGTACAAGACTAAATTCTAGTAAGAATAATTGGTCAAACTACTGTTTGACTGTTAAATTAGAAAATCAAATATATTTATTTTTTTCTAAATTTTCTATCATATCACTAAAATATAGATCTTGACATCCGTACGGTTGGATCATTCATAAATATTTTTAAAAAAATTAAATATTAATATAGGACTAAACATTAGTAATAGGTGTTCGTCAAACTATTGGCTGACCGTTAAAATAGAAAAATAAATATATTTTTTCTAATTTTTTTTTAACATATCACTAAAATATATAGATCTTGACATTTGTAAGGTTGGATTATTCATAATTTGTTTTAAAAAAATCGAAACATGTATATGAGACTAAACACTATTGATAAGTACTGGTCAAACTGCTTGTTGACTGTTAAAATAGCAAAATAAATACATTTAATTTTTCTAATTTTTTTATCATATCACTAAAATATATAGATATTAACATCCGTACGGTTGGATCCTTCGTAAATCTTCTTAAAAAATCAAAACATTTGTATGTTACTAAACACTACTTAGAAGTACTGGTCAAACTACTGGTTGACTGTTAAAATAGCAAACCAAATATATTTATTTTTTTCTAAAATTTTATCGTATCATTAAAATATATAGATCTTGACATCCCTATGGTTGGATCATTCATAAATATTTTGTAAAAACCTGAAACATAGGTATGAGACAAAACACTAGTAGAAGTACTAGTCAAACTACTAGCTGACTGTTAAAATAACAATCCTAATACAATTATTTTTTCTAAACATTTTTTCATATCAATAAAATATATAGATCTTTACATCCTTACAGTTGGATCATTCATAAACATTTTTTAAAAAATCAAAATATCGGTACGGGACTAAACACTAGTAAAAATAACTGGTCAAACTACTAGTTGACTGCTAAAATAGCAAACCAAATACATTTATATTTTTCTAATTTTTTTGTCATATCACTAAAATATATAGATCTTGACATCCTTATATTTGGATCATTCATAAATATTTTGTAAAAAATCAAAATATTGGTACGAATCTAAACACTAGTAAAAAATAACTGGTCAAACTACTAGTTGACTATTAAAATAGTAAACCAAATACATTTATTTTTTCTAAACATTTTTCATATCATTAAAATATATAGATCTTGACATCCTCACGGTTGGATCATTCATAAACATTTTTTAAAAAATTGAAATATCGGTACGGGACTAAACACTAGTAAGAATAACTGGTCAAACTACTAGTTGACTGTTAAAATAGCAAACCAAATACATTTATTTTTTTCTAAATTTTTTATCATATCACTAAAAAATATAAATTTTGACATCCTTACGGTTGGATCATTCATAAATATTTTTTTAAAAAATCAGAATATCGATATGAGACTAAACACTAGTAAGAAGTATTGGTCAAACTACTTGTTGACTGTTAAAATAACAAACAAAATACATTTAATTTTTTGTAAAAATTATCAGATCACCAAAATATATAGATCTTGATATCATTACGGCTGCACCATTCATAAATATTTAAAAAAAAATCAAAAAATTAGTGTAAGACTAAACACAAGCAAGAAATAGTGGTCAAACTACTGATTGACTGTTAAAATAACAAATCATATACGTTAATTTTTTTCTAAAATTTATATCATATCACTAAAATATATATAAATCTTAATATTTGTTTCGCGAACAACTCGGTTCGCAAATAACTTGTACAAAGTTAGTAAGTTACTTAATTAATTTATTAAAAAAAATTCTGAAAATAATTAATATTGCCAAATGCATTCATAATAGATGAATACAATTGATATATACCAAATTTTAATTTTTAAAAAAGCGGAAAATTTCCCCCACTATTTTATCTAAATAAATATTTAAATATTAGGCATATTCAATATTAATAAGTAAAATAGTAAATGCCACACAATCAGGTGATTTTTGTTTAGAAATTAAATTCCTCCCAAATTAAAATCCGTTGAATTTATTCATTTTGGTGGAACTTTCCCCGCGAACAAAAAAATTATTTATACTAAATTCAACCGGAAATCGTTGAATATGATTTCCGTTGATTTTATCCGGTTGAATTTAGTTTTGGTGGGAACTTTCCCGCTCACCCAAAAAATTAGTTCAAAATTCAACCGGTTTTGGTTGATTACAAAACAGTTGAATTTAGTCGGTTGAATTTAACTTTTGGTGGGAAATTTCCCGCGTAGGGAAAATTTGGGAACACTAAATACAACTGGTTCTGGCTGAATTTAAAAACCGGTTAAATTTAATCGGTTGAATTTGTTCGGTTGAATTTGAGCGCTGGTCAAAGCTCTAATAACGTTGATTTCAAATTCAACCATATGCGGTTGAGTTTAGTTCCGGTTGAATTTAACCGGTTAAATTTAACCCCATTTTCTAGTAGTGGGCTGTTGTGGTATGGTACTTAGAATGTCATAGAAATGTTGCACAATAGAAACACTCTTATGTGCAGCATCTGGTATTGCCACTGCACTTTCCATCTTAGGCTAGTTATTGAGCTTGGGCCATAGTTAGTTGTTATTTATTTTGTTATCCTCCCCGTTAACATTGGAGTTAAGTCTTGAGTTAAGTCTTATACTTTATAATTTAAAATATTAAGTTAAATATTGAATTGTTTCGAGAAGAATAATTTATTAGTTTAAAATATTTTTTAAGCCAAAGAAATATTTGTAGTGGGTTGGTTTGATTAATTATAATGAGAAAAAATTAAGATACTTTAGCATAAAGATGATCATGAGAGAGTACATTTATAGGCCCACTCCTATTGTAATAAGTTAAATAGCTTACAAAGTTTAGCATTTTACTGCATAATTCCACGGCTTAAAAAGTTGAAATTTAACACATAATTAATGAATTTATGTTAATATGAATTTAATTAAGGTCATTAATTTGGTACCATTGGATGATGAAGGTACTCATTAGTAGTTTCTTGAATCCTTAGATTTTTAAAAATCAATAGAAAATCATTGTAGGTTCTAATAAGCTATCTCCTATGTAAAATTCATTAAAAACTTATTTTCAAGTAACAAAACTTCAACGATTAATGTGTTTCACATAAAAAATATGATACAAAGATTCACTATTATATAGGGATGTAATTCGGGTGAGAAAGCCAAGTTTCTAGCTGCGTTTAATCAAATCGAGCTTACCCGACTTGTTTAACTAATCAAGCTTAACACCCTATTGACTCGTATAATTTTACGAGTCATGTCGAGTTGGGACGTTTAGCTAAATGAGTCTGTTTTACCGAATCGAGGAAAGCAGTTAATTTTTAATTTTATACTTCATTAAACCTTCCTGAACTTAACTTGTTTAATTCTACAACTAGAGTAGAGCAGGCTTGTTGAATTACCGAGCCGAAACTTCTGGCAATTTCGACTCATTTAACTAAATGAGTCAAATCGTGCACACTTAAAAATCACTATATATATAACTTTTGTTTTGAACTCATCTTTCCTTTTGTCAAAAATGGAACAAGAACAACTTCAAAAAAGCCAACAATGTCCAAAAGAAAAATGACCCAAAAAGAAGAGGTTTGGGCCTTTTTAGCATACTCTATGACAAATCTCATAAATCTTGATCAAATAAAAATGAGAAGTTTTAGAATACAAACCATCTTGTCTTGTCCCCTCAGTAAAATTCATTTCCCGTTAGTACATATGTTGTAATTTATCATGCATGGTACATATATTTAATTCCTTTATTATAAAAATTAAAATTATCAAAATTATAATTTTTTTGTTTAATGTTACATGAAATTAGATTTTCGATATCTTTAACAATTAAATTTTGGTAAAACGATTATATATGGACACTGCGTTGAAATATCATATATAAACTGAGTATGTATATGTAGACATATAATATATATTTGGAATTGAGAAATGTTAACATATAATAAGAACACGAAATCTGAGCTCATTTAAAATTAATGATGCCAAAAATCCTCGATTTTTTTTTTTGCCATGATTTGGCTCCTATTCTCTTTAATAGGAAAGGAAATTGAGATGATTACTACAACCAATGTCAGTATATATACTAGTACATCAGAGTGACAATATATAATCTAATAGTCAAGCTTAGCTAATTTTGGAATGTTAAGCAACTCTCTAAGATCCCATTCCATGTACAGATGATCCCACTCTAATTATGCAGTTTCTTAATCCAGGATTAGTTGGCTTTAAATCATACCTGCTCCCGGAAACCATGGTATATAACCTCATCACCACCTTTTGTGAAGTTTATTAATCAAACCGTAGAAGGAAATAATAATGTTTGTACCAATTGTTAATTAAAACTCACCGCACTACTAAAAGGATTTATTTGAACCAGATCTGGTACCTTAAAGTTAAATGTAGTTGATGTATCATTTCTGGATGCTGGCTTAACCTGAGCTTCTACAACCTTGCAAGAGCAATCTATATATGATTAAATTCTAATTTGAACAAGAAAAATATCTTGTTAGACAGCGGTATATATACAATACATCCTGAAGACACATTCAATGTCATATTAATTATGCTTGGACTCTTTTCCAAAAACCAGTACAAACCAGGTTGGCCAAAGGCTTGTTACAGAAAAAAGATGACCCAAGTCATCAAGACCCATGGGCAGAAGTCGTCAAGGCCCACACTTAGAGGTCGTCTAGATCTACGAATAAGAGATTTTCATGGACTAGGCCGAATACGGCTGAAAGAATAGAGACATGACGGGAAACATGAATACTAGCTCCTACAATGAAGGATCTAGAATTCCTTTCCTTATAGGAGTCCTAATTACCATCTATGTTCGAGAGTGTTCCACCAAGTCTCCCAACACGAGTCTAATCCTAGACTCACCTTTATATTTAGGGGCTCTACCCCTCAACCTAGAATTACATTTTTGGGTTAATTCTCTACAACACAGAGATACATAGGCATCTAGCGAGGATAGCTAGTGCCATCGTGAGAACAACCATTAAAGCTCCAAGATCAGAAACCCTAGAATTAAATATTAACAATCCTAGTTTTTATTCCGTAATATTTGACGCCGTCTATGGGAAAACAACAAGCATATGATACTTATACGAAGCAGAAACAAGAGTGGAAATAATCATCCCGCCTCATCACAAACAATCTCATCGACAGTGGAGATATCTCTATCAAGGATTGATATCCTGATCAATACTTTCAGGCCCACAAAATCGAAGTCCTGACGGACCAACCTTAAATGAATATTTTCATAGCCCGAAAGCAAGTGGAAGGCTGTGACATGTATAGATGATCCCACTCCCACCATGTACAGATGATCCCACTCCCATCATGCAGTTTCTTAATCGAGGATTAGTTGGCTTTAAGTCATACCAGCTACTCGAAACCCTGGTATATAACCTGATCAACACCTTTTGTGTAGTATATTAATCAAACTCTAGAAGAAAACAATAATGTATGTACCAATTTTTAATTAAAACTCACCGCACTACTAATAGGATTCATTTGAATCGGATATGGTACCTTAAATTTAAATGTAGTTGGTGTATCATTTTTAGACACTAGCTTAACCTGAGCTTCTGCAACCTTGCAAGAGCAATCTATATATGATTAAACTCTAATGTGAATAAGAAAAATATCTTGTTAGACAGCGGTATTGATAGAAAATACATTCTAAAGACACATTAAAAATCGTATTAAATATGCTTGGAATTCTTGTCCAAAGCCAGTACAAACCAGGTTGGTCAAAGGCTTGTTACAGGAAAAGACGGCCCAAGTCGTCAAGGCCCATGGGCAGAAGTCATCAAAGCTCATGCGTAGATGTCGTCTAGATCCATGAATATCAGATTTTCATGGATTAGGAATAATACGGATGAAAGAACAGATACATGACGTCAAACATGAGAAGAGGTTTGGGCCTTTTTAGCATACTCTATGACAAATCTCATAAATCTTGATCAAATAAAAATGAGAAGTTTTAGAATACAAACCATCTTGTCTTGTCCCCTCAGTAAAATTCATTTCCCGTTAGTACATATGTTGTAATTTATCATGCATGGTACATATATTTAATTCCTTTATTATAAAAATTAAAATTATCAAAATTATAATTTTTTTGTTTAATGTTACATGAAATTAGATTTTCGATATCTTTAACAATTAAATTTTGGTAAAACGATTATATATGGACACTGCGTTGAAATATCATATATAAACTGAGTATGTATATGTAGACATATAATATATATTTGGAATTGAGAAATGTTAACATATAATAAGAACACGAAATCTGAGCTCATTTAAAATTAATGATGCCAAAAATCCTCGATTTTTTTTTTTGCCATGATTTGGCTCCTATTCTCTTTAATAGGAAAGGAAATTGAGATGATTACTACAACCAATGTCAGTATATACTAGTACATCAGAGTGACAATATATAATCTAATAGTCAAGCTTAGCTAATTTTGGAATGTTAAGCAACTCTCTAAGATCCCATTCCATGTACAGATGATCCCACTCTAATTATGCAGTTTCTTAATCCAGGATTAGTTGGCTTTAAATCATACCTGCTCCCGGAAACCATGGTATATAACCTCATCACCACCTTTTGTGAAGTTTATTAATCAAACCGTAGAAGGAAATAATAATGTTTGTACCAATTGTTAATTAAAACTCACCGCACTACTAAAAGGATTTATTTGAACCAGATCTGGTACCTTAAAGTTAAATGTAGTTGATGTATCATTTCTGGATGCTGGCTTAACCTGAGCTTCTACAACCTTGCAAGAGCAATCTATATATGATTAAATTCTAATTTGAACAAGAAAAATATCTTGTTAGACAGCGGTATATATATACAATACATCCTGAAGACACATTCAATGTCATATTAATTATGCTTGGACTCTTTTCCAAAAACCAGTACAAACCAGGTTGGCCAAAGGCTTGTTACAGAAAAAAGATGACCCAAGTCATCAAGACCCATGGGCAGAAGTCGTCAAGGCCCACACTTAGAGGTCGTCTAGATCTACGAATAAGAGATTTTCATGGACTAGGCCGAATACGGCTGAAAGAATAGAGACATGACGGGAAACATGAATACTAGCTCCTACAATGAAGGATCTAGAATTCCTTTCCTTATAGGAGTCCTAATTACCATCTATGTTCGAGAGTGTTCCACCAAGTCTCCCAACACGAGTCTAATCCTAGACTCACCTTTATATTTAGGGGCTCTACCCCTCAACCTAGAATTACATTTTTGGGTTAATTCTCTACAACACAGAGATACATAGGCATCTAGCGAGGATAGCTAGTGCCATCGTGAGAACAACCATTAAAGCTCCAAGATCAGAAACCCTAGAATTAAATATTAACAATCCTAGTTTTTATTCCGTAATATTTGACGCCGTCTATGGGAAAACAACAAGCATATGATACTTATACGAAGCAGAAACAAGAGTGGAAATAATCATCCCGCCTCATCACAAACAATCTCATCGACAGTGGAGATATCTCTATCAAGGATTGATATCCTGATCAATACTTTCAGGCCCACAAAATCGAAGTCCTGACGGACCAACCTTAAATGAATATTTTCATAGCCCGAAAGCAAGTGGAAGGCTGTGACATGTATAGATGATCCCACTCCCACCATGTACAGATGATCCCACTCCCATCATGCAGTTTCTTAATCGAGGATTAGTTGGCTTTAAGTCATACCAGCTACTCGAAACCCTGGTATATAACCTGATCAACACCTTTTGTGTAGTATATTAATCAAACTCTAGAAGAAAACAATAATGTATGTACCAATTTTTAATTAAAACTCACCGCACTACTAATAGGATTCATTTGAATCGGATATGGTACCTTAAATTTAAATGTAGTTGGTGTATCATTTTTAGACACTAGCTTAACCTGAGCTTCTGCAACCTTGCAAGAGCAATCTATATATGATTAAACTCTAATGTGAATAAGAAAAATATCTTGTTAGACAGCGGTATTGATAGAAAATACATTCTAAAGACACATTAAAAATCGTATTAAATATGCTTGGAATTCTTGTCCAAAGCCAGTACAAACCAGGTTGGTCAAAGGCTTGTTACAGGAAAAGACGGCCCAAGTCGTCAAGGCCCATGGGCAGAAGTCATCAAAGCTCATGCGTAGATGTCGTCTAGATCCATGAATATCAGATTTTCATGGATTAGGAATAATACGGATGAAAGAACAGATACATGACGTCAAACATGGATACTAGCTCCTACAAGGAAGGATCTAGAATTCCTTTCCTTATAGGAGTCCTAAGTTGAAGAGTTTTCCACCAAGTCTCCCAACATGAGTCTAACCCTGGACTCACCTCTATATTAAGGGCTCTACCCCTCAACCTAAAACTATATTTTGGGTTGATTCTCTACAACAAAGAGATACGTAGGAATCTTTCAAGAATAGTTAGTTCCCACCGTGAGAACAACTATTAAAGCTCCAAGATCACAAACCCTAGAATTAAATATTAGAATATCCTAGTTTTTATTCCCTAAAATTTGGCACCGTCTGTGGGAAAATAAAAACCATGATACTTACATGAAGCAGAAACAATAGTGGAAATAATGATCCTGTATCATCACAAATAATCTCATCAACAGTGGAGATATCCCCTATCAAGGATTGATATCCTGATCAATGCCGCAATCATGCACGAGATGCTGAGCTTCATGGAGGGTTCAGCGGTAACAATCAAATCAAAATTCACAAATATGGCACCTGAAATAGTTCTGTCATAATCGACTTTGGTGTCTTTGGCCATCATGTTATGACTTTTGGATATAATAATGCAGGATTTGTTTACAAGAGATTGGTGAAAAAGATATTTTCCTATCTAATTGGAAAGAGGATTGAGGTCTATGTTTGATGACATGTTAGTCAAAAGACTAGCCAAGGCCGATCATAATAATCACCTCAGGGAGATATTAAAAGTGCTAAGGTACCACAAGATGATGTTAAACCCTGCCGAGTCACCGTTGTTGGGTCTGGATATATTTGGGGCACATGATCTCATAAAGATGAATCAAGGTCAATCCTAATAACATCAAGCCCATCCTAGATATGGAGCTACCACACTCCATCAAGGATGTTGAGAAGTTAACCAGAAGAAATGTAGATCTGGGAGGTTTACTCCAACTTTGATGAGAAATGGTTGCCCATATTCAAAACACTTAAAAAGGTGAAGAATTTTGAATGGCTGAGAGCTACGAGGCCATTGAGCAACTAAAGAAGTACATTACTCAGGCCCTGTTGTTGGCCAAACCTAGTCCAAAGAACATTTTTTACTTATACCTCGCGGCCTCTGATCAAGCCGTAAGTGCAGCCCTTATAAAGGAAGAACATACAATATAGAGGTTGTCTACTATGTGATCAAGGTGCTCTACGGAGTGATGTTGAACTATTCTATAACTCATAAGTTTGTGCTTGTCCTAGTCACAGCCTCGATGAAGTTGAGACCTTACTTTCAGGCCCACAAAATCGAAGTCCTGACGGACCAACCTTGAAGCAACATTTTGATAGCCCGAAAGAAAGTGAAAGGTTCATTAAATGGGGAATTGAGGTGGTTAAATTTGATATCAAATACAAGTCTCAAACAGCCATCAAGGCTGAGACCTTAATAGACTTTATGGTTGAATGCACCATTAACGACCAAGAATCTGGGGGGTAAGAGATAGTAATTCCGGAAGTAGAAAAAGAAAGAAAAGGATGAAGATGTAACTCTAAAAGAATATTGGATTCTCCATTTTGACGTAGCGTCCAAAATAAAATAAAGTGGTGAACGCCTAGTCTTGCAAAGCCCCGAAGGATTCATGATTGAGTATGCACTGAAGTTGGACTTCCCAACTACGAAAAATAAAGGAGAATATGAAGTTGTGATAGCCGGCTTAGGCTTGGCTAGAGCCGTGGGGCCAAAAACCTTAAAATTTGTGAAGATTCAAAACTTGTGATTGCTTTAGTCAAAGTCAATGGAGAGTTCAGTACCTCAGAGAAAAAAAATTAAGTGACAAAAAATTGATTTTCCCAATTATGATCATTCGATAACTTGAAATTTTCATTACAAAAAAATTTCTATAAAAAGGTAGATAAGATTCATAGATTTACAATAGGATAACTTCAATTGTACAAGTACTATTATTAACCAACATCTTCTTCTCTAATAAGGGGTGTTCAAGTTTTGGTGGAGTCCACATTTCTACACCCTCCTTGCTCTATGGAAATAAACAATTTGCACAATTAGGTGAGATCAACAACATAAAGGAAAAATATAATAGAAAATTATACTAATTAAGTATACATGTCTTCCAAAATTTTTGGAGACGGAGGGAGTAAAAGTTCTTTGATATGGTGAGTAACAATTAGAAGAGGGATTCCTTTTAGATTGTATGTTGGACTAAAGATGAAACTTTAACATAATTTATAAGCTCTTTTAACCTCATGCAATAAATCAACATAATAATAAAAATACCACATGTCTATACAATAAAATCTCAATATTGCTTTCTAAGTATCTATTAGTTTTACCACCTATTAAATCTTTGTGATCTTTTAAACTTGCCACACTATGTATGACTGTCATTTCTTCCATTTTGCCATATTTTTCTATTGTTGAAGCAATTTGCATGTATTTTTTCTTCTTGCATCACTTCTCCTAAGATACATGTTAGTAACTAACCCATACAACTTGATATACTTATCAATGTAGGCAGGTTGTTTCCCTTGCATTGCAGCCTCGTTGGAGGTTTTATTCCCACACTTATTATATAATATTCAAGTAATTTATTAAAACCTTTTATATGTAAAACTTTTAAAAAGTTATATATTGTTAATTTTTGAATTATTACTTGTGAAAAAAATACACAAGAGGTGTATGTATTCATGATTTCATTTCATTATTACATTTATATTTAATCTAGTTAAGTATTATTGGCCAAAATAAAAAAAAAATTGAAATTTAAATACAATCAATTTTATATTAGAATTTAATATTTATAATATTTAAACCAACATCTATCCATAAATTTTGAAAAAGAGAAAAGAAAATAAAGAATGTTTTGATTATTCACTAACAAATTATCATTATTCAATAACTTGACATAAATATTGTTCCCAAATTCAACTCAATTAAAAAATATTATGATGTAAAAATAACGTACATAAAATTCAACATATAGGTACAATTATTAACCAACTTGTTCTCCATTATTATTATTTGTGGAGTCCAAGTAATTGTAGAATCCAGCTTCCCATCCACTCATGCTTGCTCTCCTTACTCTATGCAAATAAATCATTTGTATAATTAGCACAAATTAACAAATTAACAACATAAAAAAGGGGAAATATTTTAAAAAATTATACTAATTAAATATTCATGGCTAAAACTGCTAATCCAAATATCCCTTTTCTTAAACATTAGAAAAAGTAATTAACATCAACCTGGAGCTCTGGGACCTTTTCTAATTAAATCCCATGTCATTTGTTCTTCACTTTTCATAATTTTTCTCCTTTTCTCTACGTCTCTATTGTAAGACTGCAAAACAAAACGAGAGATTCAGCCACTAAAAAAAACAATTTACCAAAACAAGTCCAAGAGATTTGATACCTGTTGCCTGAATTTGAGTTTCGTGTAAGTTGATGTAGAAATATTTGCAAGATTAGAAGAGGACAATAAACTCGAATGTGTCAGTTAATTTGTGTGAACAAGAAAATGTAAATATATAGATATATTAATTGAAGTTTAGAGTAGAGAGAAAAGAGAAGAAGACCATGCAAATCTTCCATCTCGGGGTCTTATAAGGTTGAGAGACATCTTAAGAACTATCTCCCGCAAGGCCCCCATTAATGCCATTAAAAAATTAATCAACAACAGAAAATTTAAAGACAAAGAGAGAACTGCAATATCTCAACACAAATTTTGGAGATAGACAGACCTCCCTAAATGTCTTCTCACTGTTATGGCTTGCAACGGCGATCATCCTTGTACCATTGCCAGTTGAGCTACATATGCAAGAAATTGGTATAAACATAAGGTGTATATTATGATAACTATGATAATTTATTGATAATGTTTATATATACCTTTCAAAATTGTTGGGGACTGAGGGATTAAAAGCGCTTACACGGACCATTGTTACTAAAACTTCTTGGATATGGTGAGTGAGAAGAAGAGGACTTGTTTTTGGATTATCTCTTGGACCAAAGATGAAACTTTACTTTGATTTATAAGCTCTTTTAACCTCATGACAATCTAATAATATATGCCATGCATATCATATGGGTATAATGGAATATGTTTGAGGCCTATTTAGGAGTTCTTGGAATTTCAAAATTGCTTTTCAAGTATTTATTAGTTTTCCAGCCATAAAATAATATCCATATATAATAGATAATGCATATATTTTTTTTAAATACTGTAGCTATTATATAATAGATTTTGCATATTCTTTTTTAATAAACCTAGCTATTGTGAGATTATAAAAAATCTTTTATGTATTATTCTCCTGATTTTGATACTCAATAATTATGGACTACAAATATAATTTGATTTCCTTTTTTTATTTTTTTCTAGGAAATAAATTTTTAATAATCTATCATCTTCAAATGATACTGCATAATAGTGACATACAAATATAATTTGACTTCTTTTTTTCTTTTTCCCTAGGAAACAAATTTTAACTAATCCATCAATTTTAAATTATTTTCCCCTTCATAAAAAGAATGACCAATAAGGAATAATGCGTGCATCTATTAAAAGCCACTAAATAATTTCACATAAAATACTTTATTTTTATTATAGGTGTAATTAATATTTTTTACATGCAAAAACTGAAATGAGAATAGATTTGAATCACTTATGTATTATGTTTTGTTATAATCATATGATTTTGGTATCTTGTTATTTATCGATTCCAAAATTATTTTGGTGATATCTTATGTATCCCTTTCTCCCTTGATTTTTTGTGTGGTTTTGATGTTATGATATTGGTTTCTTCTTATTTTATGTTTCCTTATGTCTTTAACTCACTTAATTTTCACTTCTTATTATATAATTCTCACTTTTTAATATATAGAAAATATTAGTTTGCCCGATAAAAAGAGACCAGAGGTCATAATATATTTGGGATCTTGATTCTCAAACCGTGTCATGCACATCAAGCATGTTTTTCTCCTATTAACTTATCTCCTTCATAACTATATTCATTATTTTATACTCAACTTTGGTGATTATGCATGTTTTGTTAAAGGTTATTAATATAACCACTCCCCTACATATGTTTTCTTTTATTTAGATAATTTAACATTATTATTTTTCTTTTAAAGTGTAGCAGACAAGGACATCAAATAGTTGAATTCAAGCTGTTGTGGTGTTGTGGTATGGTACTTAGAATGTCATAGTTAGTTGTTATTTATTTTGCTATTCTCCCGGTTAACATTGGAGTTAAGTCTTGCACTATATGATTTTAAAATACTTAAATATTGAATTATTTCGAGAAGAATAATTTATTGGTTTATAATATTTTTTAGCCAAAGAAATATTTATAGTGGGTTGGTTTGATTAATTTATAATGAGAAAAAATTAAGCTATTTTAGCATAAATATGATCATGAGAGAGTACATTTATAGGTCCACTCCTATTGCAATAAATTAAATAGCTTACAAAGTTGCATTTTAGTGCGGCTTAAAAAGTTGAAATTTAACACATAATTAATGAATTTATGTTAATATGAATTTAATTAAGGTCATTAATTTGGTACCATTGGATCATGAAGGTAGTGTTGGAAAATTAATCTAAACTTATTTTATTGTGTTAAAGTTTTATTTTATTTGTTTTAAGATTTATTTGTTTTAAGATCAGCTTGTACCTGTATGACTAGGTCATCCATCATTAATAAACAAAAAATCACGAGTAGTTCTATTTTATAGGTCTAGTTGTTTATACAAGTTGCACACAAGCTGCTTTATATTTACTTGTAATCATTCATTTTATCATTAGTGGAATACATTATTTAATGAGTTTTTATCACAAGAAACTGTATATACTTATATATAGACACATAAACAGGTGCTGGTTTACTACAGCTACTCATTAGTAGTTTTTTGAAACCTTAGATTTTTAAAAATAAATAGAAAATCATTCTAGGTTCTAATAAGTTATCTCCTATGTAAAATTCATTAAAAACTTATTTTCAAGTAACAAAACTTCAACGATTAATGTGTTTCACATAAAAAAAATGATACAAAGATTCACTAATATGTAGGGCTGTAATTCGGGTGATGGAGCCAAGTTTCTAGCTGCTTTTAATCGAATCGAGCTTACCCGACTTGTTTAACTGATCAAGCCTAAAACTCTACCGGAACTCGACTCGTATAAGTTTATGAGTCGTGTCGAGTTGGGACGTTTAGCTAAATGAGTCTGTTTTAACGAGTCAGGAAAGCTGTTAATTTTTAATTTTATACCTAACTAAACCTTCCTGAACTTATTTAATTCTATAACTAGAGTAGATAGACTTATTGAATTAACGAGCCGGAACTTTTGCCAATTTCGACTCATTTAACTAAATAAGTCAAACGAGCACAATTAAAAATCACTATATGTATAACTTTAATTTTGAACTCATCTTTCCGTTTGTCAAAAATGGAACAAGAACAACTTCAAGAAGGCCAACAATGTCCAGACGGAAAATAACCGAAAAAGAAGAAGAGGTTTGAGCCTTTTTAGCATACTCTTCGACAAATCTCATAAATCTGGATCAAATAAAAATGAGAAGTTTTAGAATACGAAACATCTTGTCTTGTCCCTCAGTAATATTCATTTCCAGTTTGTACAAATGTTGTAATTTATCATGCATGGTACATATATTTAATTCATTTTTTATAAAATTTAAATTATCATAATTATAATTTTTTTGTTCAATGTTACATGAAATTATATTTTTGATATCTCTAATAATTAAATTTGGGTAAAATGATTATATATAGGACGTTGCATTCAAACATCATATATAAACTGAGTATGTATATATAGACATATGATATATATTTGGAATTGAGAAATGTTAACATATAATAAAACACAAAATCTCAGTTCATTTAAAATTTATGATGCCAAAAATCCTCGAAAAAACTTTTGCCGTGATTGGGCTCCCATTCTCTTTACCGGGAAAGGAAATTGAGATGATTACTACAACCAATGTCAATATATATACTAGTACATTAGAGTGACAATATATAATCTAATAGTCAAGCCTAGCTAATTTGGGTATGTTAAGAAACTCTTTAAGATCCCATTTCGTGTACATATGATCCCACTCTAATTATGCAGTTTGTTAATCCATGATTAGTTGGCTTTAAATCATACCTGCTCCTGGAAACCCTGGTATATAACCTGATCAACACCTTTTTTGTAGTATATTAATAAAACTCGGGAAGAAAATAATAATACTTGCACCGATTGTTAATTAAAACTTACCGCACTACTAAAAGGATTCATTTTAATTGGATCTGGTACCTTAAAGTTAAATGTAGTTGGTATATCATTTCTGGACGCTGGCTTAACCTGAGCTTCTGCAACCTTGCAAGATCAATCTATATATGATTAAACTCTAATTTGAACAAGAACAATATCTTGTTAGACAACAGTATACATAGAGAATAAATCCTAAAGACACATTTAATGTCATAGTAATTATGCTTGGAATTATTGTCCAAAGCCCAATATAAACCAAGTATGCCAAAGGCTTGTTACAGAAAAAAGATGACCCAAGTCGTCAAGGCCAATTGTCAGAAGTCGTCAAGGCCCGAACGTAGAGTTCGTCTAGATCTACGTATATGGGATTTTCATGGACTAGGCCGAATATGGCAGAAAGAATAGAGACATGACGTCAGACATGAATACTAGCTCCTATAATGAAGGATCTATAATTCCTTTCCTTATAGGAGTCCTAATTACCATCTATGTTCGAGAGTGTTCCACCAAGTCTCCCAACACGAGTCTAATCCTAGACTCACCTCTATATTTAGGGGCTCTACCCCTCAACCTAGAATTACATTTTTGGGTTAATTCTCTACAACACAGAGATACATAGGCATCTAGCGAGGATAGCTAGTGCCATCGTGAGAACAACCATTAAAGCTCCAAGATCAGAAACCCTAGAATTAAATATTAACAATCCTAGTTTTTATTCCGTAATATTTGATACCGTCTATGGGAAAACAACAAGCATATGATACTTACACGAAGCAGAAACAAGAGTGGAAATAATTATCCCGCCTCATCACAAACAATCTCATCAACAGTGGAGATATCTCTATCAAAGATTGATATCCTGATCAATGCCACAACCATGCACGAGATGCTGAGCTTCATGGATGGTTTCAGCGGTTACGGTCAGATCAAAATTCACAAAGATGACACTTTAAAGAAATATTTCATAATCGACTTTGGTGTCTTTGGCCATAATGTTATGGCTTTTGGACATAAGAATGCATGATCTATTTATTAGAGACTAGTGAATAAGATATTTTCCCATCTAATTGTAATGAGGATTGAGGTATATGTTTGATGACATTTTAGTCAAAATCCTAGCCAAGGCCGATCATAATAATCACTTCAGGGAGACATTCAAAGTGTTAAGGTACCACAAGATGATGTTAAAACCTGCCAAGTACGCCTTTGGTGTTGGGTCTGGAAATATTCGGAGCACACAATCTCAAAAAGAGAAATCAAGGCCAATCCCGATAAGATCAAGCCCATCCTAGATATGGAGCCACCACACTCCATCAAGGATGTTCATAAATTGACTAGAAGAATTGTAGCTCTGGGAGGTCTATTTCCAAGTTTGATGAGAAATGGCTGCCCTTCTTCAAAATCCTTAAGAAGGTAAAGAATTTTGAATGGATAGCTGAGAGCCACGAGGCCCTTGAGCAGCTAAAAAAGTACATGATTGAGGCCCCATTATTGTCCAAACCTAGTTCAGAGGATATTTTTTACTTATACCTCGATGTCTCTTAACAAGCCGTGAATGCAGCCTTGATAAAGGAAGAACATACAATTTAGAGGTTGTCGACTATATGATCAAGGTGCTCTACAGAGTGATGTTAAACTATTCTACCAATGAATAGTTTCCGCTTGCCCTAGTCACAGCCTCGACTAAGTTGAGACCATACTTTCAGGCCCACAAAATTGAAGTCCTGACGGACCAACCTTAAATGAATATTTTCATAGCCCGAAAGAAAGTGGAAGGCTGTGACATGTACAGATGATCCCACTCCCACCATGTACAGATGATCCCACTCCCATCATGCAGTTTCTTAATCGAGGATTAGTTGGCTTTAAGTCATACCAGCTACTCGAAACCCTGGTATATAACCTGATCAACACCTTTTGTGTAGTATATTAATCAAACACTAGAAGAAAACAATAATGTATGTACCAATTTTTAATTAAAACTCACCGCACTACTAATAGGATTCATTTGAATCAGATATGGTACCTTAAATTTAAATATAGTTGGTGTATCATTTTTGGACACTAGCTTAACCTGAGCTTCTGCAACCTTGCAAGAGCAATCTATATATGATTAAACTCTAATGTGAATAAGAAAAATATATTGTTAGATAGCGGTATTGATAGAAAATACATTCTAAAGACACATTAAAAATCATATTAAATATGCTTGGAATTCTTGTCCAAAGCCAGTACAAACCAGGTTGGTCAAAGGCTTGTTACAGGAAAAGACGACCCAGGTCGTCAAGGCCCATGGGCAGAAGTCATCAAAGCCCATGCGTAGATGTCGTCTAGATCCATAAATATGAGATTTTCATAGATTAGGAATAATACGGATGAAAGAACAGATACATGACGTCAAACATGGATACTAGCTCCTACAAAGAAGGATCTAGAATTCCTTTCCTTGTAGGAGTCCTAAGTTGAAGAGTTTTCCACCAAGTCTCCCAACATGAGTCTAACCCTGGACTCACCTCTATATTAAGGGCTCTACCCCTCAACCTAAAACTATATTTTGGGTTGATTCTCTACAACAAAGAGATACGTAGGAATCTTTCAAGAATAGTTAGTTCCCACCGTGAGAACAACTATTAAAGCTCCAAGATCACAAACCCTAGTATAAATATTAGAATATCCTAGTTTTTATTCCCTAAAATTTGGCACCGTCTGTGGGAAAATAAAAACCATGATACTTACATGAAGCAGAAACAATATTGGAAATAATGATCCCGTATCATCACAAATAATCTCATCAACAGTGGAGATACCCCCTATCAAGGATTGATATCCTGATCAATGCCACAATCATGCACGAGATGCTGAGCTTCGTGGAGGGTTTCAGCGGTAACAATCAAATCAAAATTCACAAATATGGCACCTAAAATAGTTCTGTCATAATCGACTTTGGTGTCTTTGGCCATCATGTTATGACTTTTGGACATAATAATGCAGGATTTGTTTACAAGAGATTGGTGAAAAAGATATTTTCCTATCTAATTGGAAAGAGGATTGAGGTCTATGTTTGATGACATGTTAGTCAAAAGACTAGCCAAGGCCGATAATAATAATCACCTTAGGGAGATATTAAAAGTGCTAAGGTACCACAAGATGATGTTAAACCCTGCCAAGTCACCGTTGTTGGGTCTGGATATATTTGGGGCACATGATTTCAAAAAGATGAATCAAGGCCAATCCTAATAACATCAAGCCCATCCTAGATATGGAGCCACCACACTCCATCAAGGATGTTGAGAAGTTAACCAGAAGAAATGTATATCTGGGAGGTTTACTCCAACTTTGATGAGAAATGGTTGCCCATATTCAAAACACTTAAGAAGGTGAAGAATTTTGAATGGCTGAGAGCTACGAGGCCATTGAGCAACTAAAGAAGTACATTACTCAGGCCCTGTTGTTGGCCAAACCTAGTCCAAAGAACATTTTTTACTTATACCTCGCGGCCTCTGATCAAGCCGTAAGTGCAGCCCTTATATAGGAAGAACATACAATATAGAGGTTGTCTACTATGTGATCAAGGTGCTCTACGGAGTGATGTTGAACTATTCTATAACTCAGAAGTTTGTGCTTGTCCTAGTCACAGCCTCGAGATGAAGTTGAGACCTTACTTTCAGGCCCACAAAATCGAAGTCCTGACGGACCAACCTTGAAGCAACATTTTGACAGCCCGAAAGAAAGTGAAAGGCTCCTTAAATGGGCAATTGAGGTGGTTAAATTTGATATCAAATACAAGTCTCAAACAGCCATCAAGGCTGATACCTTAATAGACTTTATGGTTGAATGCACCATTAACAACCAATAATCTGGGGGGTAAGAGATAGTAATTACGGAAGTATAAAAAGAAAGAAAAGGATGAAGATGTAACTCTAAAAGAATATTGGATTCTCCATTTTGACGGAGCGTCCAAAATAAAATAAAGTGGTGAAGGCCTAGTCTTGCAAAGCCCCGAAGGATTCATGATTGAATATGCACTGAAGTTGGACTTCCCAACTACGAAAAATAAAGGAGAATATGAAGTTATGATAGCCGGCTTAGGCTTGGCTGGAGCCGTGAGGCCAAAAACCTTAAAATTTGTGAAGATTCAAGACTTGTGATTGCTCAAGTCAAAGTCAATGGTGAGTTCAGTACCTGAGAGAAAAAAAATTAAGTGACAAAAAATTGATTTTCACAATTATGATCATTCGATAACTTGAAATTTTCATTACAAAAAAATTTCTATAAAAAAAGGTAGATAAGATTCATAGATTTACAATAGGATAACTTCAATTGTACAAGTACTATTATTAACCAACATCTTCTTCTCTAATAAGGGGTGTTCATGTTTTGGTGGAGTCCACATTTCTACACCCTCCTTGCTCTACAGAAATAAACCATTTGCACAATTAGTAGAGATCAACAACATAAAGGAAAAATATAATAGAAAATTATACTAATTAAGTATACATGTCTTCCAAAAATTTTGGAGACGGAGGGAGTAAAAGTTCTTTGATATGGTGAGTAACAATTAGAAGAGGGATTCCTTTTAGATTGTATGTTGGACTAAAGATGAAACTTTAACATAATTTATAAGCTCTTTTAACCTCATGCAATAAATCAACATAATAATAAAAATACCACATGTCTATACAATGAAATCTCAATATTGCTTTCTAAGTATCTATTAGTTTTACCACCTATTAAATCTTTGTGATCTTTTAAACTTGCCACACTATGTATGACTGTCATTTCTTCCATTTTGCCATATTTTTCTATTGTTGAAGCAATTTGCATGTATTTTTTCTTCTTGCATCACTTCTCCTATGATACATGTTAGTAACTAACCCATACAACTTGATATACTTATCAATGTAAGCAGGTTGTTTCCCTTGCATTGCAGCCTCGTTGGAGGTTTTATTCCCAGACTTATTATATAATATTCAAGTAATTTATTAAAACCTTTTATATGTAAAACTTTTAAAAAGTTATATATTGTTAATTTTTGAATTATTACTTGTGAAAAAAATACACAAGAGGTGTATATATTCATGATTTCATTTCATTATTACATTTATATTTAATCTAGTTAAGTATTATTGGCCAAAATGAAAAAAATTTGAAATTTAAATACAATCAATTTTATATTAGAATTTAATATTTATAATATTTAAACCAACATCTATCCATAAATTTTAAAAAAGAGAAAAGAAAATAAAGAATGTTTTGATTATTCACTAACAAATTATCATTATTCAATAACTTGACATAAATATTGTTCCCAAATTCAACTCAATTAAAAAATATTATGATGTAAAAATAACGTACATAAAATTCAACATATAGGTACAATTATTAACCAACTTGTTCTCCATTATTATTATTTGTGGAGTCCAAGTAATTGTCGAATCCAGCTTCCCATCCACTCATGCTTGCTCTCCTTACTCTATGCAAATAAATCATTTGTATAATTAGCACAAATTAACAAATTAACAACATATAAAAGGGGAAATATTTTAGAAAATTATACTAATTAAATATTCATGGCTAAAACTACTAATCCAAATATCCCTTTTCTTAAACATTAGAAAAAGTAATTAACATCAACCTGGAGCTGGTGGGACCTTTTCTAATTAAATCCCATGTCATTTGTTCTTCACTTTCCATAATTTTTCTCCTTTTCTCTACGTCTCTATTGTAAGACTGCAAAACAAAACCAGAGATTCAGCCACTAAAAAAACAATTTACCAAAACAAGTCCAAGAGATTTGATACCTCTTGCCTGAATTTGAGTTTCGTGTAAGTTGATGTAGAAATATTTGCAAGATTAGAAGAGGACAATAAACTAGAATGTGTCAGTTAATTTGTGTGAACAAGAAAATGTAAATATATAGATATATTAATTGAAGTTTAGAGTAGAGAGAAAAGAGAAGAAGACCATGCAAATCTTCCATCTCGGGGTCTTATAAGGTTGAGAGACATCTTAAGAACTATCTCCTGCAAGGCCCCCATTAATGCCATTAAAAAATTAATCAACAACAGAAAATTTAAAGACAAAGAGAGAACTGCAATATCTCAACACAAATTTTGGAGATAGACAGACCTCCCTAAATGTCTTCTCACTGTTATGGCTTGCAACGGCGATCATCCTTGTACCATTGCCAGTTGAGCTACATATGCAAGAAATTGGTATAAACATAAGGTGTATATTATGATAACTATGATAATTTATTGATAATGTTTATATATACCTTTCAAAATTGTTGGGGACTGAGGGATTAAAAGCGCTTACACGGACCATTGTTACTAAACTTCTTGGATATGGTGAGTGAGAAGAAGAGGACTTGTTTTTGGATTATCTCTTGGACCAAAGATGAAACTTTACTTTGATTTATAAGCTCTTTTAACCTCATGACAATCTAATAATATATGCCATGCATATCATATGGGTATAATGGAATATGTTTGAGGCCTATTTAGGAGTTCTTGGAATTTCAAAATTGCTTTTCAAGTATTTATTAGTTTTCCTGTTTAGTTATTTCCTTTGTCATTACATGATGCTCATGTATCCATATACTATGCAGGGTATAAAATAAATCACCATAAAATAATATCCATATATAATAGATAATGCATATATTTTTTTTTAAATACTGTAGCTATTATATAATAGATTTTGCATATTCTTTTTTAATAAACTTAGCTATTGTGAGATTATAAAAAATCTTTTATGTATTATTCTCGTGATTTTGATACTCAATAATTATGGACTACAAATATAATTTGATTTTCTTTTTTTATTTTTTTCTAGGAAATAAATTTTTAATAATCTATCATCATCAAATGATACTGCATAATAGTGACATACAAATATAATGTGACTTCTTTTTTTCTTTTTCCCTAGGAAACAAATTTTAACTAATCCATCAATTTTAAATTATTTTCCCCTTCATAAAAAGAATGACCAATAAGGAATAATGTGTGCATCTATTAAAAGCCACTAAATAATTTCACATAAAATACTTTATTTTATTATAGGTGTAATTAATATTTTTTACATGCAAAAACTGAAATGAGAATAGATTTGAATCACTTATGTATTATGTTTTGTTATAATCATATGATTTTGGTATCTTGTTATTATCGATTCCAAAATTATTTTGGTGATATCTTATGTATCCCTTTCTCCCTTGATTTTTGTGTGGTTTTGATGTTATGATATTGGTTTCTTCTTATTTTATGTTTCCTTATGTCTTTAACTCACTTAATTTTCACTTCTTATTATATAATTCTCACTTTTTAATATATAGAAAATATTAGTTTGCACGATAAAAAGAGACCAGAGGTCATAATATATTTGGGATCTTGATTCTCAAACCGTGTCATGCACATCAAGCACGTTTTTCTCCTATTAACTTATCTCCTTCATAACTATATTCATTATTTTATACTCAACTTTGGTGATTATGCATGTTTTGTTAAAGGTTATTAATATAACCACTCCCCTAGATATGTTTTCTTTTATTTAGATAATTTAACATTATTATTTTTCTTTTAAAGTGTAGCAGACAAACACCAAAAGGACATCAAATAGTTGAATTCAAGCTGTTGTGGTGTTGTGGTATGGTACTTAGAATGTCATAGTTAGTTGTTATTTATTTTGCTATTCTCCCGGTTAACATTGGAGTTAAGTCTTGCACTATATGATTTTAAAATACTAAGTTAAATATTGAATTGTTTCGAGAAGAATAATTTATTGGTTTATAATATTTTTTAGCCAAAGAAATATTTGTAGTGGGTTGGTTTGATTAATTTATAATGAGAAAAGATTAAGCTATTTTAGCATAAATATGATCATGAGAGAGTACATTTATAGGTCCACTCCTATTGCAATAAGTTAAATAGCTTACAAAGTTTGCATTTTAGTGCGGCTTAAAAGTTGAAATTTAACACATAATTAATGAATTTATGTTAATATGAATTTAATTAAGGTCATTAATTTGGTACCATTGGATCATGAAGGTACTGTTGGAAAATTAATCTAAACTTATTTTATTGTGTTAAAGTTTTATTTATTTTTAAGATTTATTGTTTTAAGATCAGCTTGTACGTGTATGACTAGGTCATCCATCATTAATAAACAAAAAATCGAGAGTAGTTCTATTTTATAGGTCTAGTTGTTTATGCAAGTTGCACACAAGCTGCTTTATATTTACTTGTAATCATTCATTTTATCATTAGTGGAATACATATTTAATATATACACCATGAGTTTTTATCACAAGAAACTGTATATACTTATATATAGACACATAAACACGTGCTGGTTACTACAGGTACTCATTAGTAGTTTTTTGAAACCTTAGATTTTTAAAAATCAATAGAAAATCATTGTAGGTTCTAATAAGTTATCTCCTATGTAAAATTCATTAAAAACTTATTTTCAAGTAACAAAACTTCAACATTAATGTGTTTCACATAAAAAAATGATACAAAGATCACTAATATGTAGGGCTGTAATTCGGGTGATGGAGCCAAGTTTCTAGCTAGCTTTTAATCGAATCGAGCTTACCCGACTTGTTTAACTGATCAAGCCTAAAACTCTACCGGAACTCGACTCGTATAAGTTTATGAGTCGTGTCGAGTTGGGACGTTTAGCTAAATGAGTCTGTTTTAACGAGTCAGGGAAGCTGTTAATTTTTAATTTTATACCTAACTAAACCTTCCTGAACTTGCTTATTTAATTCTATAACTAGAGTAGATAGACTTATTGAATTAACGAGCCGGAACTTTTGCCAATTTCGACTCATTTAACTAAATAAGTCAAACGAGCACAATTAAAAATCACTATATGTATAACTTTAATTTTGAACTCATCTTTCCGTTTGTCAAAAATGGAACAAGAACAACTTCAAGAAGGCCAACAATGTCCAGACGGAAAATAACCGAAAAAGAAGAAGAGGTTTGAGCCTTTTTAGCATACTCTTCGACAAATCTCATAAATCTGGATCAAATAAAAATGAGAAGTTTTAGAATACGAACCATCTTGTCTTGTCCCTCAGTAATATTCATTTCCAGTTTGTACAAATGTTGTAATTTATCATGCATGGTACATATATTTAATTCATTTTTTATAAAATTTAAATTATCATAATTATAATTTTTTTGTTCAATGTTACATGAAATTATATTTTTGATATCTCTAATAATTAAATTTGGGTAAAATGATTATATATAGGACGCTGCATTCAAACATCATATATAAACTGAGTATGTATATATAGACATATGATATATATTTGGAATTGAGAAATGTTAACATATAATAAAACACAAAATCTCAGTTCATTTAAAATTTATGATGCCAAAAATCCTCGAAAAAACTTTTGCCGTGATTGGGCTCCCATTCTCTTTACCGGGAAAGGAAATTGAGATGATTACTACAACCAATGTCAATATATATACTAGTACATTAGAGTGACAATATATAATCTAATAGTCAAGCCTAGCTAATTTGGGTATGTTAAGAAACTCTTTAAGATCCCATTTCGTGTACATATGATCCCACTTCTAATTATGCAGTTTGTTAATCCATGATTAGTTGGCTTTAAATCATACCTGCTCCTGGAAACCCTGGTATATAACCTGATCAACACCTTTTTGTATAGTATATTAATCAAACTCGGGAAGAAAATAATAATACTTGCACCGATTGTTAATTAAAACTTACCGCACTACTAAAAGGATTCATTTTAATTGGATCTCGGTACCTTAAAGTTAAATGTAGTTGGTATATCATTTCTGGACGCTGGCTTAACCTGAGCTTCTGCAACCTTGCAAGATCAATCTATATATGATTAAACTCTAATTTGAACAAGAACAATATCTTGTTAGACAACAGTATACATAGAGAATAAATCCTAAAGACACATTCAATGTCATAGTAATTATGCTTGGAATTATTAGTCCAAAGCCCAATATAAACCAAGTATGCCAAAGGCTTGTTACAGAAAAAAGATGACCCAAGTCGTCAAGGCCCATTGTCAGAAGTCGTCAAGGCCCCGACGTAGAGTTCGTCTAGATCTACGTATATGAGATTTTCATGGACTAGGCCGAATATGGCATGAAAGAATAGAGACATGACGTCAGACATGAATACTAGCTCCTACAATGAAGGATCTATAATTCCTTTCCTTATAGGAGTCCTAATTACCATCTATGTTCGAGAGTGTTCCACCAAGTCTCCCAACACGAGTCTAATCCTAGACTCACCTCTATATTTAGGGGCTCTACCCCTCAACCTAGAATTACATTTTTGGGTTAATTCTCTACAACACAGAGATACATAGGCATCTAGCGAGGATAGCTAGTGCCATCGTGAGAATAACCATTAAAGCTCCAAGATCAGAAACCCTAGAATTAAATATTAACAATCCTAGTTTTTATTCCGTAATATTTGATACCGTCTATGGGAAAACAACAAGCATATGATACTTACACGAAGCAGAAACAAGAGTGGAAATAATCATCCCGCCTCATCACAAACAATCTCATCAACAGTGGAGATATCTCTATCAAGGATTGATATCCTGATCAATGCCACAACCATGCACGAGATGCTGAGCTTCATGGATGGTTTCAGCGGTTACGGTCAGATCAAAATTCACAAAGATGACACTTGAAAGAAATATTTCATAATCGACTTTGGTGTCTTTGGCCATCATGTTATGGCTTTTGGACATAAGAATGCATGATCTATTTATTAGAGACTAGTGAATAAGATATTTTCCCATCTAATTGGAATGAGGATTGAGGTATATGTTTGATGACATTTTAGTCAAAATCGTAGCCAAGGCCGATCATAATAATCACTTCAGGGAGACATTCAAAGTGTTAAGGTACCACAAGATGATGTTAAAACCTGCCAAGTACGCCTTTGGTGTTGGGTCTGGAAATATTCGGAGCACACAATCTCAAAAAGAGAAATCAAGGGCCAATCCCGATAAGATCAAGCCCATCCTAGATATGGAGCCACCACACTCCATCAAGGATGTCATAAATTGACCAGAAGAATTGTAGCTCTGGGAGGTCTATTTCCAATGTTTGATGAGAAATGGCTGCCCTTCTTCAAAATCCTTAAGAAGGTAAAGAATTTTGAATGGATAGCTGAGAGCCACGAGGCCCTTGAGCAGCTAAAAAAGTACATGACTGAGGCCCCATTAGTTGTCCAAACCTAGTTCAGAGGATATTTTTTACTTATACCTCGATGTCTCTTAACAAGCCGTGAATGCAGCCTTGATAAAGGAAGAACATACAATTTAGAGGTTGTCGACTATATGATCAAGGTGCTCTACAGAGTGATGTTAAACTATTCTACCAATGAATAGTTTCCGCTTGCCCTAGTCACAGCCTCGACTAAGTTGAGACCATACTTTCAGGCCCACAAAATCGAAGTCCTGACGGACCAACCTTAAATGAATATTTTCATAAGCCCGAAAGCAAGTGGAAGGCTGTGACATGTACAGATGATCCCACTCCCACCATGTACAGATGATCCCACTCCCATTATGCAGTTTCTTAATCGAGGATTAGTTGGCTTTAAGTCATACCAGCTACTCGAAACCCTGGTATATAACCTGATCAACACCTTTTGTGTAGTATATTAATCAAACTCTAGAAGAAAACAATAATGTATGTACCAATTTTTAATTAAAACTCACCGCACTACTAATAGGATTCATTTGAATCGGATATGGTACCTTAAATTTAAATGTAGTTGGTGTATCATTTTTGGACACTAGCTTAACCTGAGCTTCTGCAACCTTGCAAGAGCAATCTATATATGATTAAACTCTAATGTGAATAAGAAAAATATATTGTTAGACAACGGTATTGATAGAAAATACATTCTAAAGACACATTAAAAATCATATTAAATATGCTTGGAATTCTTGTCCAAAGCCAGTACAAACCAGGTTGGTCAAAGGCTTGTTACAGGAAAAGACGACCCAAGGTCGTCAAGGCCCATGGGCAGAAGTCATCAAAGCCCATGCGTAGATGTCGTCTAGATCCATGAATATGAGATTTTCATGGATTAGGAATAATACGGATGAAAGAACAGATACATGACGTCAAACATGGATACTAGCTCCTACAAAGAAGGATCTAGAATTCCTTTCCTTGTAGGAGTCCTAAGTTGAAGAGTTTTCCACCAAGTCTCCCAACATGAGTCTAACCCTGGACTCACCTCTATATTAAGGGCTCTACCCCTCAACCTAAAACTATATTTTGGGTTGATTCTCTACAACAAAGAGATACGTAGGAATCTTTCAAGAATAGTTAGTTCCCACCGTGAGAACAACTATTAAAGCTCCAAGATCACAAACCCTAGATAAATATTAGAATATCCTAGTTTTTATTCCCTAAAATTTGGCACCGTCTGTGGGAAATAAAAACCATGATACTTACATGAAGCAGAAACAATATTGGAAATAATGATCCCGTATCATCACAAATAATCTCATCAACAGTGGAGATACCCCCTATCAAGGATTGATATCCTGATCAATGCCACAATCATGCACGAGATGCTGAGCTTCGTGGAGGGTTTTAGCGGTAACAATCAAATCAAAATTCACAAATATGGCACCTAAAATAGTTCTGTCATAATCGACTTTGGTGTCTTTGGCCATCATGTTATGACTTTTGGACATAATAATGCAGGATTTGTTTACAAGAGATTGGTGAAAAAGATATTTTCCTATCTAATTGGAAAGAGGATTGAGGTCTATGTTTGATGACATGTTAGTCAAAAGACTAGCCAAGGCCGATCATAATAATCACCTCAGGGAGATATTAAAAGTGCTAAGGTACCACAAGATGATGTTAAACCTGCCAAGTCACCGTTGTTGGGTCTGGATATATTTGGGGCACATGATTTCAAAAAGATGAATCAAGGCCAATCCTAATAACATCAAGCCCATCCTAGATATGGAGCCACCACACTCCATCAAGGATGTTGAGAAGTTAACCAGAAGAAATGTAGATCTGGGAGGTTTACTCCAACTTTGATGAGAAATGGTTGCCCATATTCAAAACACTTAAGAAGGTGAAGAATTTTGAATGGCTGAGAGCTACGAGGCCATTGAGCAACTAAAGAAGTACATTACTCAGGCCCTGTTGTTGACCAAACCTAGTCCAAAGAACATTTTTACTTATACCTCGCGGGCCTCTGATCAAGCCGTAAGTGCAGCCCTTATAAGGAAGAACATACAATATAGAGGTTGTCTATATGTGATCAAGGTGCTCTACGGAGTGATGTTGAACTATTCTATAACTCAGAAGTTTGTGCTTGTCCTAGTCACAGCCTCGAGATGAAGTTGAGACCTTACTTTCAGGCCCACAAAATCGAAGTCCTACGGACCAACCTTGAAGCAACATTTTGATAGCCCGAAAGAAAGTGAAAGGCTCATTAAATGGGCAATTGAGGTGGTTAAATTTGATATCAAATACAAGTCTCAAACAGCCATCAAGGCTGAGACCTTAATAGACTTTATGGTTGAATGCACCATTAACGACCAAGAATCTGGGGGGTAAGAGATAGTAATTCCGGAAGTATAAAAAGAAAGAAAAGGATGAAGATGTAACTCTAAAAGAATATTGGATTCTCCATTTTGACGGAGCGTCCAAAATAAAATAAAGTGGTGAAGGCCTAGTCTTGCAAAGCCCCGAAGGATTCATGATTGAGTATGCACTGAAGTTGGACTTCCCAACTACGAAAAATAAAGGAGAATATGAAGTTATGATAGCCGGCTTAGGCTTGGCTGGAGCCGTGAGGCCAAAAACCTTAAAATTTGTGAAGATTCAAGACTTGTGATTGCTCAAGTCAAAGTCAATGGATGAGTTCAGTACCTGAGAGAAAAAAAATTAAGTGACAAAAAATTGATTTTCCCAATTATGATCATTCGATAACTTGAAATTTCATTACAAAAAAATTTCTATAAAAAAAGGTAGATAAGATTCATAGATTTACAATAGATAACTTCAATTGTACAAGTACTATTATTAACCAACATCTTCTTCTCTAATAAGGGGTGTTCAATGTTTTGGTGGAGTCCACATTTCTACACCCTCCTTGCTCTACAGAAATAAACCATTTGCACAATTAGTAGAGATCAACAACATAAAGGAAAATATAATAGAAAATTATACTAATTAAGTATACATGTCTTCCAAAATTTTGGAGACGGAGGGAGTAAAAGTTCTTTGATATGGTGAGTAACAATTAGAAGAGGGATTTCCTTTTAGATTGTATGTTGGACTAAAGATGAAACTTTAACATAATTTATAAGCTCTTTTAACCTCATGCAATAAATCAACATAATAATAAAAATACCACATGTCTATACAATGAAATCTCAATATTGCTTTCTAAGTATCTATTAGTTTACCACCTACTTAAATCTTTGTGATCTTTTAAACTTGCCACACTATGTATGACTGTCATTTCTTCCATTTTGCCATATTTTTCTATTGTTGAAGCAATTTGCATGTATTTTTTCTTCTTGCATCACTTCTCCTATGATACATGTTAGTAACTAACCCATACAACTTGATATACTTATCAATGTAAGCAGGTTGTTTCCCTTGCATTGCAGCCTCGTTGGAGGTTTTATTCCCGAGACTTATTATATAATATTCAAGTAATTTATTAAAACCTTTTATATGTAAAACTTTTAAAAAGTTATATATTGTTAATTTTTGAATTATTACTTGTGAAAAAAATACACAAGAGGTGTATATATTCATGATTTCATTTCATTATTACATTTATATTTAATCTAGTTAAGTATTATTGGCCAAAATGAAAAAAAATTGAAATTTAAATACAATCAATTTTATATTAGAATTTAATATTTATAATATTTAAACCAACATCTATCCATAAATTTTAAAAAGAGAAAAGAAAATAAAGAATGTTTTGATTATTCACTAACAAATTATCATTATTCAATAACTTGACATAAATATTGTTCCCAAATTCAACTCAATTAAAAATATTATGATGTAAAATAACGTACATAAAATTCAACATATAGGTACAATTATTAACCAACTTGTTCTCCATTATTATTATTTGTGGAGTCCAAGTAATTGTCGAATCCAGCTTCCCATCCACTCATGCTTGCTCTCCTTACTCTATGCAAATAAATCATTTGTATAATTAGGCACAAATTGAACAAATTAACAACATATAAAAGGGGAAATATTTTAGAAAATTATACTAATTAAATATTCATGGCTAAAACTACTAATCCAAATATCCCTTTTCTTAAACATTAGAAAAAGTAATTAACATCAACCTGGAGCTGCTGGGACCTTTTCTAATTAACTCCCATGTCATTTGTTCTTCACTTTCCATAATTTTTCTCCTTTTCTCTACGTCTCTATTGTAAGACTGCAAAACAAAACCAGAGATTCAGCCACTAAAAAAACAATTTACCAAACAAGTCCAAGAGATTTGATACCTGTTGCCTGAATTGAGTTTCGTGTATGTTGATGTAGAAATATTTGCAAGATTAGAAGAGGACAATAAACTAGAATGTGTCAGTTAATTTGTGTGAACAAGAAAATGTAAATATATAGATATATTAATTGAAGTTTAGAGTAGAGAGAAAAGAGAAGAAGACCATGCAAATCTTCCATCTCGGGGTCTTATAAGGTTGAGAGACATCTTAAGAACTATCTCCTGCAAGGCCCCCATTAATGCCATTAAAAAATTAATCAACAACAGAAAATTTAAAGACAAAGAGAGAACTGCAATATCTCAACAAAATTTTGGAGATAGACAGACCTCCCTAAATGTCTTCTCACTGTTATGGCTTGCAACGGCGATCATCCTTGTACCATTGCCAGTTGAGCTACATATGCAAGAAATTGGTATAAACATAAGGTGTATATTATGATAACTATGATAATTTATTGATAATGTTTATATATACCTTTCAAAATTGTTGGGGACTGAGGGATTAAAAGCGCCTTACACGGACCATTGTTACTAAAACTTCTTGGATATGGTGAGTGAGAAGAAGAGGACTTGTTTTGGATTATCTCTTGGACCAAGATGAAACTTTACTTTGATTTATAAGCTCTTTTAACCTCATGACAATCTAATAATATATGCCATGCATATCATATGGGTATAATGGAATATGTTTGAGGCCTATTTAGGAGTTCTTGGAATTTCAAAATTGCTTTTCAAGTATTTATTAGTTTTCCTGTTTAGTTATTTCCTTTGTCATTACATGATGCTCATGTATCCATATACTATGCAGGGTATAAAATAAATCACCATAAAATAATATCCATATATAATAGATAATGCATATATTTTTTTTAAATACTGTAGCTATTATATAATAGATTTTGCATATTCTTTTTTAATAAACCTAGCTATTGTGAGATTATAAAAAATCTTTTATGTATTATTCTCGTGATTTTGATACTCAATAATTATGGACTACAAATATAATTTGATTTCCTTTTTTTATTTTTTTCTAGAAATAAATTTTTAATAATCTATCATCATTCAAATGATACTGCATAATAGTGACATACAAATATAATTTGACTTCTTTTTTTCTTTTTCCCTAGGAAACAAATTTTAACTAATCCATCAATTTTAAATTATTTTCCCCTTCATAAAAAGAATGACCAATAAGGAATAATGCGTGCATCTATTAAAAGCCACTAAATAATTTCACATAAAATACTTTATTTTTATTATACGTGTAATTAATATTTTTTACATGCAAAAAGTGAAATGAGAATAGATTTGAATCACTTATGTATTATGTTTTGTTATAATCATATGATTTTGGTATCTTGTTATTTATCGATTCCAAAATTATTTTGGTGATATCTTATGTATCCCTTTCTCCCTTGATTTTTTGTGTGGTTTTGATGTTATGATATTGGTTTTTCTTATTTTATGTTTCCTTATGTCTTTAACTCACTTAATTTTCACTTCTTATTATATAATTCTCACTTTTAATATATAGAAAATATTAGTTTGCACGATAAAAAGAGACCAGAGGTCATAATATATTTGGGATCTTGATTCTCAAACCGTGTCATGCACATCAAGCACGTTTTTCTCCTATTAACTTATCTCCTTCATAACTATATTCATTATTTTATACTCAACTTTGGTGATTATGCATGTTTTGTTAAAGGTTATTAATATAACCACTCCCCTAGATATGTTTTCTTTTATTTGGATAATTTAACATTATTATTTTTCTTTTAAAGTGTAGCAGACAAACACCAAAGGACATCAAATAGTTGAATTCAAGCTGTTGTGGTGTTGTGGTATGGTACTTAGAATGTCATAGTTAGTTGTTATTTATTTTGCTATTCTCCCCGTTAACATTGGAGTTAAGTCTTGCACTATATGATTTTAAAATACTAAGTTAAATATTGAATTGTTTCGAGAAGAATAATTTATTGGTTTATAATATTTTTTAGCCAAAGAAATATTTGTAGTGGGTTGGTTTGATTAATTTATAATGAGAAAAGATTAAGCTATTTTAGCATAAATATGATCATCAGAGAGTACATTTATAGGTCCACTCCTATTGCAATAAGTTAAATAGCTTACAAAGTTTTGCATTTTAGTGCGGCTTAAAAAGTTGAAATTTAACACATAATTAATGAATTTATGTTAATATGAATTTAATTAGGGTCATTAATTTGGTACCATTGGATCATGAAGGTACTGTTGGAAAATTAATCTAAACTTATTTTATTGTGTTAAATTTTATTTTATTTGTTTTAAGATCAGCTTGTACGTGTATGACTAGGTCATCCATCATTAATAAACAAAAAATCAGGAGTAGTTCTATTTTATAGGTCTAGTTGTTTATGCAAGTTGCACACTAGCTGCTTTATATTTACTTGTAATCATTCATTTTATCATTAGTGGAATACATTATTTAATATATACACCATGAGTTTTTATCACAAGAAACTGTATATACTTATATATAGACACATAAACACGTGCTGGTTTACTACAGGTACTCATTAGTAGTTTTTTGAAACCTTAGATTTTTAAAAATCAATAGAAAATCATTGTAGGTTCTAATAAGTTATCTCCTATGTAAAATTCATTAAAAACTTATTTTCAAGTAACAAAACTTCAACCATTAATGTGTTTCACATAAAAAAAATGATACAAAGATTCAATAATATGTAGGGCTGTAATTCGGGTGATGGAGCCAAGTTTCTAGCTACTTTTAATCGAATCGAGCTTACCCGACTTGTTTAACTGATCAAGCTTAAAACTCTACCGGAACTCGACTCGTATAAGTTTATGAGTCGTGTCGAGTTGGGACGTTTAACTAAATGAGTCTGTGTTTTAACGAGTCAGGGGAAGCTGTTAATTTTTAATTTTATACCTAACTAAACCTTCCTGAACTTGGCTTATTTAATTCTATAACTAGAGTAGATAGACTTATTGAATTAACGAGCCGGAACATTTGCCAATTTCGACTCATTTAACTAAATAAGTCAAACGAGCACAATTAAAAATCATTATATGTATAACTTTAATTTTGAACTCATCTTTCCGTTTGTCAAAAATGGAACAAGAACAACTTCAAGAAGGCCAACAATGTCCAGACGGAAAATAACCGAAAAAGAAGAAGAGGTTTGAGCCTTTTTAGCATACTCTTCGACAAATCTCATAATCTGGATCAAATAAAATGAGAAGTTTTAGAATACGAACCATCTTGTCTTGTCCCTCAGTAAAATTCATTTCCAGTTTGTACAAATGTTGTAATTTATCATGCATGGTACATATATTTAATTCATTTTTTATAAAATTTAAATTATCATAATTATAATTTTTTTGTTCAATGTTACATGAAATTATATTTTTGATATCTCTAATAATTAAATTTGGGTAAAATGATTATATATAGGACGCTGCATTCAAACATCATATATAAACTGAGTATGTATATATAGACATATGATATATATTTGGAATTGAGAAATGTTAACATATAATAAAACACAAAATCTCAGTTCATTTAAAATTTATGATGCCAAAAATCCTCGAAAAAAACTTTTGCCGTGATTGGGCTCCCATTCTCTTTACCGGGAAAGGAAATTGAGATGATTACTACAACCAATGTCAATATATATACTAGTACATTAGAGTGACAATATATAATCTAATAGTCAAGCCTAGCTAATTTGGGTATGTTAAGAAACTCTTTAAGATCCCATTTCATGTACATATGATCCCACTCTAATTATGCAGTTTGTTAATCCAGGATTAGTTGGCTTTAAATCATACCTGCTCCTGGAAACCCTGGTATATAACCTGATCAACACCTTTTGTGTAGTATATTAATCAAACTCTGGAAGAAAATAATAATACTTGCACCGATTGTTAATTAAAACTTACCGCACTACTAAAAGGATTCATTTTAATTGGATCTGCGTACCTTAAAGTTAAATGTAGTTGGTATATCATTTCTGGACGCTGGCTTAACCTGAGCTTCTGCAACCTTGCAAGATCAATCTATATATGATTAAACTCTAATTTGAACAAGAACAATATCTTGTTAGACAGCAGTATACATAGAGAATAAATCCTAAAGACACATTCAATGTCATAGTAATTATGCTTGGAATTATTGTCCAAAGCCCAAGTATAAACCAAGTATGCCAAAGGCTTGTTACAGAAAAAGATGACCCAAGTCATCAAGGCCCATTGTCAGAAGTCGTCAAGGCCCACACGTAGAGTTCGTCTAGATCTACGTATATGAGATTTTCACGGACTAGGCCGATTATGGGTGAAAGAATAGAGACATGACGCCAGACATGAATACTAGCTCCTATAATGAAGGATCTAGAATTCCTTTCCTTATAGGAGTCCTAATTACCATCTATGTTCGAGAGTGTTCCACCAAGTCTCCCAACACGAGTCTAATCCTAGACTCACCTCTATATTTAGGGGCTCTACCCCTCAACCTAGAATTACATTTTTGGGTTAATTCTCTACAACACAGAGATACATATGCATCTAGCGAGGATAGCTAGTGCCATCGTGAGAATAACCATTAAAGCTCCAAGATCAGAAACCCTAGAATTAAATATTAACAATCCTAGTTTTTATTCCGTAATATTTGACGCCGTCTATGGGAAAACAACAAGCATATGATACTTACACGAAGCAGAAACAAGAGTGGAAATAATCATCCCGCCTCATCACAAACAATCTCATCAACAGTGGAGATATCTCTATCAAGGATTGATATCTGATCAATGCCACAACCATGCACGAGATGCTGAGCTTCATGGATGGTTTCAGCGGTTACGGTCAGATCAAAATTCACAAAGATGACACTTGAAAGAAATATTTCATAATCGACTTTGGTGTCTTTGGCCATCATGTTATGGCTTTTGGACATAAGAATGCATGATCTATTTATTAGAGACTAGTGAATAAGATATTTTCCCATCTAATTGGAATGAGGATTGAGGTATATGTTTGATGACATTTTAGTCAAAATCCTAGCCAAGGCCGATCATAATAATCACTTCAGGGAGACATTCAAAGTGTTAAGGTACCACAAGATGATGTTAAAACCTGCCAAGTACGCCTTTGGTGTTGGGTCTGGAAATATTCGGAGCACACAATCTCAAAAAGAGAAATCAAGGGCAATCCCGATAAGATCAAGCCCATCCTAGATATGGAGCCACCACACTCCATCAAGGATGTTCAGAAATTGACCAGAAGAATTGTAGCTCTGAGAGGTCTATTTCCAATGTTTGATGAGAAATGGCTGCCCTTCTTCAAAATCCTTAAGAAGGTAAAGAATTTTGAATGGATAGCTGAGAGCCACGAGGCCCTTGAGGCAGCTAAAAAAGTACATGATTGAGGCCCCATTGTTGTCCAAACCTAGTTCAGAGGATATTTTTTACTTATACCTCGATGTCTCTTAACAAGCCGTGAATGCAGCCTTGATAAAGGAAGAACATACAATTTAGAGGTTGTCGACTATATGATCAAGTTGCTCTACAGAGTGATGTTAAACTATTCTACCAATGAATAGTTTCCGCTTGCCCTAGTCACAACCTCGACTAAGTTGAGACCATACTTTCAGGCCCACAAAATCGAAGTCCTGACGGACCAACCTTAAATGAATATTTTCAAAGCCCGAAAGCAAGTGGAAGGTTGTGACATGTACAGATGATCCCACTCCCACCATGTACAGATGATCCCACTCCCATCATGTAGTTTCTTAATCGAGGATTAGTTGGCTTTAAGTCATACCAGCTACTCGAAACCCTGGTATATAACCTGATCAACACCTTTTGTGTAGTATATTAATCAAACTCTAGAAGAAAACAATAATGTATGTACCAATTTTTAATTAAAACTCACCGCACTACTAATAGGATTCATTTGAATCAGATATGGTACCTTAAATTTAAATGTAGTTGGTGTATCATTTTTGGACACTAGTTTAACCTGAGCTTCTGCAACCTTGCAAGAGCAATCTATATATGATTAAACTCTAATGTGAATAAGAAAAATATATTGTTAGATAGCGGTATTAATAGAAAATACATTCTAAAGACACATTAAAAATCATATTAAATATGCTTGGAATTCTTGTCCAATGCCAGTACAAACCAGGTTGGTCAAAGGCTTGTTACAGGAAAAGATGACCCAAGTCGTCAAGGCCCATGGGCAGAAGTCATCAAAGCCCATGCGTAGATGTCGTCTAGATCCATGAATATGAGATTTTAATGGATTAGGAATAATACGGATGAAAGAACAGATACATGATGTCAAACATGGATACTAGCTCCTACAAAGAAGGATCTAGAATTCCTTTCCTTGTAGGAGTCCTAAGTGGAAGAGTTTTCCACCAAGTCTCCCAACATGAGTCTAACCCTGGACTCACCTCTATATTAAGGGCTCTACCCCTCAACCTAAAACTATATTTTGGGTTAATTCTCTACAACAAAGAGATACGTAGGAATCTTTCAAGAATAGTTAGTTCCCACCGTGAGAACAACTATTAAAGCTCCAAGATCACAAACCCTAGAATTAAATATTAGAATATCCTAGTTTTTATTCCCTAAAATTTGGCACCGTCTGTGGGAAAATAAAAACCATGATACTTACATGAAGCAGAACAATAGTGGAAATAATGATCCCGTATCATCACAAATAATCTCATCAACAGTGGAGATACCCCATATCAAGGATTGATATCCTGATCAATGCCACAATCATGCACGAGATGCTGAGCTTCGTGGAGGGTTTCAGCGGTAACAATCAAATCAAATTCACAAATATGGCACCTAAATTAGTTCTGTCATAATCGACTTTGGTGTCTTTGGCCATCATGTTATGACTTTTGGACATAATAATGCAGGATTTGTTTACAAGAGATTGGTGAAAAAGATATTTTCCTATCTAATTGGAAAGAGGATTGAGGTCTATGTTTGATGACATGTTAGTCGAAAGACTAGCCAAGGGCCGATCATAATAATCACCTCAGGGAGATATTAAAAGTGCTAAGGTACCACAAGATGATGTTAAACCCTGCCAAGTCACCGTTGTTGGGTCTGGATATATTTGGGGCACATGATTTCAAAAGATGAATCAAGGCCAATCCTAATAACATCAAGCCCATCCTAGATATGGAGCCACCACACTCCATCAAGGATGTTGAGAAGTTAACCAGAAGAAATGTATATCTGGGAGGTTTACTCCAACTTTGATGAGAAATGGTTGCCCATATTTAAAACACTTAAGAAGGTGAAGAATTTTGAATGGCTGAGAGCTACGAGGCCATTGAGCAACTAAAGAAGTACATTACTCAGGCCCTGTTGTTGGCCAAACCTAGTCCAAAGAACATTTTTTACTTATACCTCGCGGCCTCTGATCAAGCCGTAAGTGCAGCCTTTATAAAGGAAGAACATACAATATAGAGGTTGTCTACTATGTGATCAAGGTGCTCTACGGAGTGATGTGGAACTATTCTATAACTCAGAAGTTTGTGCTTGTCCTAGTCACAGCCTCGAGATGAAGTTGAGACCTTACTTTCAGGCCCACAAAATCGAAGTCCTGACGGACCAACCTTGAAGCAACATTTTGATAGCCCGAAAGAAAGTGAAAGGCTCATTAAATGGGGCAATTGAGGTGGTGTAAATTTGATATCAAATACAAGTCTCAAACAGCCATCAAGGCTGAGTACCTTAATAGACTTTATGGTTGAATGCACCATTAACGACCAAGAATCTGGGGGTAAGAGATAGTAATTCCGGAAGTAGAAAAAGAAAGAAAAGGATGAAGATGTAACTCAAAAGAATATTGGATTCTCCATTTTGACGGAGCGTCCAAATAAAATAAAGTGGTGAAGGCCTAGTCTTGCAAAGCCCCGAAGGATTCATGATTGAGTATGCACTGAAGTTGGACTTCCCAACTACGAAAAATAAAGGAGAATATGAAGTTATGATAGCCGGCTTAGCCTTGGCTGGAGCTCGTGAGGCCAAAAACCTTAAAATTTGTGAAGATTCAAGACTTGTGATTGCTCAAGTCAAAGTCAATGGAGAGTTCAGTACCTGAGAGAAAAAAAATTAAGTGACAAAAAATTGATTTTCCCAATTATGATCATTCGAATAACTTGAAATTTTCATTACAAAAAATTTCTATAAAAAAAGGTAGATAAGATTCATAGATTTACAATAGGATAACTTCAATTGTACAAGTACTATTATTAACCAACATCTTCTTCTCTAATAAGGGTGTTCAAGTTTTGGTGGAGTCCACATTTCTACACCCTCCTTGCTCTACGGAAATAACCATTTGCACAATTAGTAGAGAGGAAAAATATAATAGAAAATTATACTAATTAAGTATACATGTCTTCCAAAATTTTTGGAGACGGAGGGAGTAAAAGTTCTTTGATATGGTGAGTAACAATTAGAAGAGGGATTCCTTTTAGATTGTATGTTGGACTAAAGATGAAACTTTAACATAATTTATAAGCTTCTTTTAACCTAATGCAATAAATCAACATAATAATAAAATACCACATGTCTATACAATGAAATCTCAATATTGCTTTCTAAGTATCTATTAGTTTTACCACCTATATAAATCTTTGTGATCTTTTAAACTTTGCACCACTATGTATGACTGTCATTTTTCTTTCGCCCTTTTGCCATATTTTTCTATTGTGTGAAGCAATTTGCATGTATTTTTTCTTCTTGCATCACTTCTCCTATGACACATGTAGTAACTAAACCCATACAACTTGATATACTTATCAATGTACGCAGGTTGTTTCCCTTGCATTGCAGCCTCGTTGGAGGTTTATTCCGAGACTTATTATATAATATTCAAGTAATTTATTAAAACTTTTATATGTAAACTTTTAAAAAGTTATATATTGTTAATTTTTGAATTATACTTGTGAAAAAATACACAAGAGGTGTATATATTCATGATTTCATTTCATTATTACATTTATATTAATCTAGTTAAGTATTATTGGGCCAAAATGAAAAAAAAAATTGAAATTAAATACAATCAATTTTATATTAGAATTTAATATTTATAATATTTAAACCAAACATCTATCCATAAATTTTTGAAAAAGAGAAAAAAATAAAGAATGTTTTGATTATTCACTAACAAATTATCATTATTCAATAACTTGACATAAATATTGTTCCCAAATTCAACTCAATTAAAAAATATTATGATGTAAAAATAACGTACATAAAATTCAACATATAGGTACAATTATTAACCAACTTGTTCTCCATTATTATTATTTGTGGAGTCCAAGTAATTGTAGAATCCAGCTTCCCATCCACTCATGCTTGCTCTCCTTACTCTATGCAAATAAATCATTTGTATAATTAGCACAAATTAACAAATTAACAACATATAAAAGGGGAAATATTTTAGAAAATTATACTAATTAAATATTCATGGCTAAAACTACTAATCCAAATATCCCTTTTCTTAAACATTAGAAAAAGTAATTAACATCAACCTGGAGCTCCTGGGACCTTTTCTAATTAAATCCCATGTCATTTGTTCTTCACTTTCCATTTTTTTCTCTTCTCTATTGTAAGACTGCAAAACAAAACCAGAGATTTCAGCCACTAAAAAAACAATTTACCAAAAACAAGTCCAAGATATTTGATACCTGTTGCCTGAATTTGAGTTTCGTGTAAGTTGATGTAGAAATATTTGCAAGATTAGAAGAGGACAATAAACAGAATGTGTCAGTTAATTTGTGTGAAACAGGAAAATGTAAATATATAGATTATATTAATTGAAGTTTAGAGTAGAGAGAAAAGAGAAGAAGACCATGCACAATCTTCCATCCTCGGGGTCTTATAAGGTTGAGGAATCTTAAGAACTATCTCCTGCAAGGCCCACATTAATGCCATTAAAAAATTAATCAACAACAGAAAATTTAAAGACAAAGAGAGAACTGCAATATCTCAACACCAAATTTTGGAGATAGACAGACCTCCCTAAATGTCTTCTCACTGTTTATGGCTTGCAACGGCTATCATCCTTGTACCATTGCCAGTTGAGTACATATGCAAAAAATTGGTATAAACATAAGGTGTATATTATGATAACTATGATAATTTATTGATAATGTTTATATATACCTTTCAAAATTGTTGGGGACTGAGGGAATTAAAAGCGCTTACACGGACCATTGTTACTAAAACTTCTTGGATTATGGTCAGTGAGAAGAAGAGGACTTGTTTTTGGATTATCTCTTGGACCAAAGATGAAACTTTACTTTGATTTATAAGCTCTTTTAACCTCATGACAATCTAATAATATATGCCATGCATATCATATGGGTATAATGGAATATGTTTGAGGCCTATTTAGGAGTTCTTGGAATTTCAAATTGCTTTTCAAGTATTTATTAGTTTTCCTGTTTAGTTATTTCCTTTGTCATTACATGATGCTCATGTATCCATATACTATGCAGGGTATAAAATAAATCACCATAAAATAATATCCATATATAATAGATAATGCATATATTTTTTTTAAATACTTGTAGCTATTATATAATAGATTTTGCATATTCTTTTTTAATAAACCTAGCTATGTGAGATTATAAAAAATCTTTTATGTATTATTCTCGTGATTTTGATACTCAATAATTATGGACTACAAATATAATTGATTTCCTTTTTTTATTTTTTTCTAGGAAATAATTTTTAATAATATATCATCTTCAAATGATACTGCATAATAGTGACATACAAATATAATTTGACTTCTTTTTTTTCTTTTTCCCTAGGAAACAAATTTTAACTAATCCATCAATTTTAAATTTATTTTCCCCTTTCATAAAAGAATGACCAATAAGGAATAATGCGTGCATCTATTAAAGCCACTAAATAATTTCACATAAATACTTTATTTTTATTATAGGTGTAATTAATATTTTTTACATGCAAAAACTGAAATGAGAATAGATTTGAATCACTTATGTATTATGTTTTGTTTATAATCATATGATTTTTGGTATCTTGTTATTTATCGATTCCAAAATATTTTGGTGATATCTTATGTATCCCTTTCTCCCTTGATTTTTTGTGTGGTTTTGATGTTATGATATTGGTTTCTTCTTATTTTATGTTTCCTTATGTCTTTAACTCACTTAATTTTCACTTCTTATTATATAATTCTCACTTTTTAATATATAGAACATATTAGTTTGCACGATAAAAGAGACCAGAGGTCATAATATATTTTGGGATCTTGATTCTCAAACCGTTTGTCATGCACATCAAGCACGTTTTTTTCTCCTATTAACTTATCTCCTTCATAACTATATTCATTCTTTTAGACTCAACTTTGGTGATTATGCATGTTTTGTTAAGGTTATTAATATAACACTCCCCTAGATATGTTTTCTTTTATTTAGATAATTTAACATTATTATTTTTCTTTTAAAGTGCTAGCAGACAAACCACCAAAAGGACATAAATAGTTGAATTCAAGCTGTTTGTGGTGTTGTGGTATGGTACTTAGAATGTCATAGTTAGTGTTATTTATTTCTGCTATTCTCCCGGTTAACATTGGAGTTAAGTCTGAACTATATGATTTTTAAAATACTAAGTTAAATATTGAATTGTTTCGAGAAGAATAATATATTGGTTTATAATATTTTTTAGCCAAAGAAATATTGTAGTGGGTTGGTTTGATTAATTTTATAATGAGAAAAGATTAAGCTATTTTAGCATAATATGATCATGAGAGAGTACATTTATAGGCCACTCCTATTGCAATAAGTTAAATAGCTTACAAAGTTTTGCATTTTAGTGCGGCTTAAAAAGTTGAAATTTAACACATAATTAATGAATTTATGTTAATATGAATTTAATTAAGGTCATTAATTTGGTACCATTGGATCATGAAGGTACTGTTGGAAATTAATCTAAACTATTTATTGTGTTAAAGTTTTATTTTATTGTTTTAAGATCAGCTTGTACGTGTATGACTAGGTCATCCATCATTAGTAAATAAAAAATCAGGAGTAGTTCTATTTTATAGGTCTAGTGTTTATGCAAGTTGCACACTAGCTGCTTTCTATTTACTTTGTAATCATTCATTTTATCATTAGTGGATACATTATTAATATATACACCACGAGTTTTTGTCACAAGAAACTATATATACTTATATATAGACACCATAAACACGTGCTGGTTTACTACAGGTACTCATTAGTAGTATTTTGAAACCTTAGATTTTTAAAAATCAATAGAAAATCATTGTAGGTTCTAATAAGTTATCTCATATGTAAAATTCATTAAAAACTTATTTTCAAGTAACAAAACTTCAACGATTAATGTGTTTCACTATAAAAAAATATGATACAAAGATTCACTAATATGTAGGGCTGTAATTCGGGTGATGGAGCCAAGTTTCTGGCTGCTTTTAATCGAATCGGCTTACCCGACTTGTTTAACTGATCAAGCCTAAAACTCTACCGGAACTCGACTCGTATAAGTTTATGAGTCGTGTCGAGTTGGGACGTTTAGCTAAATGAGTCTGTTTTAACGAGTCAGGGGAAGCTGTTAATTTTTAATTTTATACCTAACTAAACCTAACTAAACCTTCCTGAACTTGGCTTATTTAATTCTATAACTAGAGTAGATAGACTTATTGAATTAACGAGCCGAAACTTTTGCCAATTTCGACTCATTTAACTAAATAAGTCAAAACGAGCACAATTAAAAATCACTATATGTATAAACTTTAATTTTGAACTCATCTTTCCCTTTGTCAAAAATGGAACAAGAACAACTTCAAGAAGGCCACAATGTCAGACGGAAAATAACCGAAAAAGAAGAAGAGGTTTGAGCCTTTTTAGCATACTCTTCGACAAATCTCATAAATCTGGATCAAATAAAATGAGGAAGTTTTAGAATACGAACCATCTTGTCTTGTCCCTCAGTAAAATTCATTTCCAGTTTGTACAAATGTTGTAATTTATCATGCCTGATACATATTTAATTCGTTTTTATAAAATTAAATTATCATAATTATAATTTTTTTTGTTCAATGTTACATGACATTATATTTTTGATATCTCTAATAATTAAATTTGGGTAAAATGATTATATATAGGACGCTGCGTTCAAACATCATATATAAACTGAGTAGGTATATATAGACATATGATATATATTTGGAATTGAGAAATGTTAACATATAATAAAACACAAAATCTCAGTTCATTTAAATTTATGATACCAAAAATCCTCAGAAAAAACTTTTGCCGTGATTGGGCTCCCATTCTCTTACCGGGAAAGGAAATTGAGATGATTTACTACAACCAATGTCAATATATATACTAGTACATTAGAGTGACAATATATAATCTAATAGTCAAGCCTAGCTAATTTGGGTATGTTAAGAAACTCTTTAAGATCCCATTTTCATGTACATATGATCCCACTCTAATTATTCAGTTTGTTAATCCAGGATTAGTTGGCTTTAAATCATACCTGCTCCTGGAAACCCTTGTATATAACCTGATCAACACCTTTTGTGTGTATATTAATCAAACTCTGGAAGAAAATAATAATACTTGCACCGATTGTTAATAAAACTTACCGCACTACCTAAAAGGATCATTTTAATTGGACTGGTACCTTAACAGTTAAATGTAGTTGGTATATCATTCTCGGAAGCTGGCTTAACCTGAGCATCTGCAAACCTTGCAAGATCAATCTATATATGATTAAACTCTAATTTGAACAAGAACATATCTTGTTAGACAGCAGTATACATAGAGAATAAATCCTAAAGACACATTCAATGTCATAGTAATTATGCTTGGAATTATTGTCCAAAGCCCAGTATAAAACCAAGTATCGCCAAAGGCTTGTTACAGAAAAAATGACCAAAGCCGTCAAGGCCCATTGTCAGAAGTCGTCAAGGCCCAAACGTAGAGTTCGTCTAGATCTACGTATATGAGATTTTCATGGACTAGGCCGACCATACGGTTGAAAGAACGAGACATGACGTCAGACATGAATAATAGCTCCTACAAGGAAGGATCTAGATTTCCTTTCCTTATTAGGGTCCTAATTACCATATAAGTTCTAGAGTTTTCTACCAAAGTCTCCCGACACGAGTCTACCCTAGACTCACCTCTATATTAAGGGCTCTACCCCTCAAACCTAGAACTACATTTTTGGGTAATTCTCTACAACACATAGATACGTAGGCATCTTGCGAGAATAGCTAGTGCGCGCCGTGGCACTACACCATATAGTGGCCCTACTCAACACCCTCTCAGAATGAAAGTTACATCATATTGTTACCTTAGGTACGATACTTGTGGCCTAATTTAAGCATGGGGGTTTTTGTGTTACAATATCCTAAAATATGGTGTTTACATTTAGCTCGAAGTGTTGCAGCTTATAAATATTTGTAAAAGTGTTAGCTTAGAGTATCAAAATAGTAATGAAATATGTTTTTAAGACTTAAATATTAATTTAAATTAAAATTATAATAAGTTATTTGATTTACGAATTGAATATAATAACATACTTGAGGATTTATGAAATTATACATAGTAAACTTTAAAAAGTTTCAAATAGAAATTTTCTAGGGTCTTAAAATTAAGAAATTAGTATATAAATTTCAAAAGTAATAAAAGTTAAAATATTATATATTCCCCTCATTTTAATACGTGCATTAATATATGCATTTTAAAAAAAATATATAAAAAAATAAATATACGAATTATAGAAGTGATAAATACACATAAATAATTAATTCTTTTATTAAATGATTATTTGAATTTTATTATTAAAATATAAAGCATAAACTTATCTGTGTATCTAACTGGACTCATATCGGCCCATATTTGGGCTAAGCGGGTAAAATCGCCGGCCCAAATTTTCAGAACTTGTTTGAATTTTTTAGATTTTCAGAATATACCCAACCACCCATTTCACTCACTTCATCTTTCTTTCTCAGTACCTTCTCTCCGCCTAACCCCTCTTTCTTTTCCATCACTCTCTCTGGCCAACCCTTTCAATTTATATTTCTAATTAGGACTCGATTGAATCGGGGTGAGAATCAGTTATTCCCGTGTATGTCTTCTTCTTCATTTTTCAATCCTTTCTCTCTCTCTCGCTCTCTCTCTCACTCTCCCATACACATAAAAATATATATGTTGTGGGTATAGGATTAAATTGAGAAGTGAAATATGGGTTCGAGTAGTAGCCGCTTGGGTTCACGCCATCATCGGACACCACAATGCCCAAACACAACCGCCGCCTTCTTTCTGCTCTTGTTTGTGACGGTGCTTCCTCTTCTCATTCATCCACTCTTCAGGTACCCCCCTTCATTAAAGGGTTTTCGTATGTGTTTTTTGCTGATTCGTCTCAGGTTGTTGCTTAATTTGATCGAATTGAGATTCTAGGGTTTTGATTTTAAATTGTTTGTTAAGGTTTATTTCCTGTTATATGTTTTCGATGAGCTTGTAATGTAAAATTGAAGTTCCAGGGTTTTAATTTTCGTAAATTTTAGTTGTGGAATAATGTCTAATGTTTTGTTTTTGAGTAATTTGTGAGGTTTTATACTCGGATGTTTGTAGGATGATGTGTTTGACAAAATGATGAACCCGATAGTAGAGGATATTATGAAAGGGAAGAGTGGGATGTTAGCTGCATTTGGTCCTAGTGGTTCTGAAAATGCGCCAAAGATGTTCCTACCTCCGGTATGACGTCATTGTTTTCCCTTTTTTACTTATCCATTATATACGAAACTTATTACCAACACCCGCATACCTTTTTCCTAAGAATTAGTATCTTTTTCTATTTCTTATATTACAATCTAAAGCTGTGCAAGAAAGGAGAGCCGGTGAGTACAATAAATCCAGCTTGTATTTGACTTATAATTAACTATGCTTGTTTCCTGGACCCGTCATGATTTATATATTTGTTTTTAACAAAGAGATAAATAGTGTGAATTGAATTTAGGCTTGAAGTCTTTGCAGAACTACTTTTCAATTCCTTCTTTTTTATCTTCAAGGGAATATGGTGATCTCTTGGTGAGTTGTGGCTTGATAGGTGAAGCAGTTAGGTTTTATCAGGATCTCGAGTTATGGGATACTGTAATATATTTTTACCGGTATGATCAATGATTTACATTGTTTCCTTTTCTCCTTGACATTTCGTCATCTATCTTCCTTTAAATTTTATGTCACTCTCATACAAGCATTTGTGATGCTGAGTAACTTAAATTAAAAAAATGTTTGTTTATGTAGCCTGTTGGAAAAGAAAGCATCAGTTTTGGAACTCATCAGGAAATCGTTGGCCGAGCGACCCAGTGACTCAAGGTTATGGTATGTGAGATTAGCTTATACATTATTAAATTATTGGTTCATTGTTTTCAAAAATTTAGTACAAGGAAGTGTCTATTTTCATGTTATAGCTTAATCCTTTGAGTGTTACGTGAGCCTTTTAACCTCTCTGCAACATGAGGTCAGTTACTCTATTGAGAAAGTCTTAGACCCTTGAGAAGGTTGTGGTATTGTGTAACGGTGTAACCTATCCTGTTCTTTATGAAAATCCTGGTAAGAGTATACATGTTAAAGTGACTATTTATTTGTAATTGGATGTTATCATGGGATCTTTCGGTATTTCCTGAGGACGATAATGGATCTGCAATTTTCAATGTAAGTACCTTTTGATTGCTACAGATTCAACATTTTTAACCATTACTTACATGATTCAAATGATCATGCCAATGCATAAATTTACAAGTTATTCTCCTATGAACTATTTTCTTCATTTACCCTGCTGCATTATTGTCGGGGGTGATCAGTCTTGTACCATCAAAGGCAAAGACAGGTATTTGTCTCTGGTCTCTTGCCTCTACATTTCTAATTTATGGCTTTAATATCTGTCAATTTACCATTCACCAGTCTAATTTATTTTTATAAAAACCAACCGATTTTGGTTGATTCGTAAGCTAGTCCATTTTTTGTATATTAATATCAACCAAATTTTTGAATATATATTTCATAAATAACCCAAAGGATATTTATATTAATATCAACCAAATTTTGTATATTTATTTTTTTCTAAATTTTCTATCATATCACTAAAATATATAGATCTTGACATCCGTACGGTTGGATCATTCATAAATATTAAAAAAAATTAAAATATTAATATAGGACTAAACATTAGTAATATATGTTTGTCAAACTATTTGCTGACCGTTAAAATAGCAAAATAAATATATCTTTTTCTAATTTTTTTTAACATATCACTAAAATATAGATCTTGACATTTGTACGGTTGGATCATTCATAATTTTTTTTAAAAAAATCAAAACATGTATATGAGACTAAACACTATTGACAAGTACTAGTCAAACTGCTTGTTGACTGTTAAAATAGCAAAACAAATACATTTATTTTTTTCTAATTTTTTATTATATTACTAAAATATATAGATCTTAACATCCGTACGGTTGGATCCTTCGTAAATCTTTTTAAAAAATCAAAACATCTGTATGGGACTAAACACTACTCAGAAGTACTGGTCAAACTACTGGTTAACTGTTAAAATAGCAAACCAAATATATTTATTTTTTTCTAAAAATTTTATCGTATCATTTTAGATATATAGATCTTGACATCCCTATGGTTGGATCATTCATAAATTTTTGTAAAAACTGAAACATAGGTATGAGACAAAACACTAGTAGAAGTACTCGTCAAACTACTAGTTGACTGTTAAAATAACAAACCCAATACAATTATTTTTTCTAAACATTTTTCATATCAATAAAATATATAGATGTTTACATCCTTACAGTTGGATCATTCATAAACATTTTTAAAAAATCAAAATATCGGTACGGGACTAAACACTAGTAAGAATAACTGGTCAAACTACTAGTTGACTGCTAAAATAGCAAACCAAATACATTTATATTTTTCTAATTTTTTTGTCATATCACTAAAATATATAGATCTTGACATCCTCACGATTGGATCATCATAAACATTTTTTAAAAAACTGAAATATCGGTACGGGACTAAACACTAGTAAAAATAACTGGTCAAAAAACTAGTTGACTGTTAAAATAGCAAACCAAATACATTTATTTTTTTCTAAATTTTTTATCATATCAATAAAAATATAAATCTTGACATCCGTACGGTTGGATCGTTCATAAATAATTTTAAAAAAAATCGGAATATATATGAGACTAAACACTAGTAAGAAGTATTGGTCAAACTATTTGTTGACTGTTAAAATAACAAACAAAATACATTTAATTTTTGGTAAAAATTAATCAGATCACCAAAATATATAGATCTTGATATCATTACGGCTGGACCATTCATAAATATTTTTTAAAAAAATCAAAAAATTAGTGTGGGACTAAACACAAGCAAGAAATATTGGTCAAACTACTGATTGACTGTTAAAATAGCAAATCATATACGTTAATTTTTTTCTAAAATTTATATCATATCACTAAATATATATAAATCTTAATATTTGTTTCGCGAACAACTCGGTTCGCAAATAACTTGTACAAAGTTAGTAAGTTACTTAATTAATTTATTAAACAAAAATTTGAAAATAATTAATATTACCAAATGCATTCATAATAGATGAATAAAATTGATTTATACCAAAATTACAATTTTTAAAAAAGCGGAAAATTTCCCCCACTATTTTAATCTAAATAAATATTTAAATATTAGGCATATTCAATATTAATAAGTAAAATAGTAAATTCCACACAATCAGGTTGATTTTTGTTCAGAAAATAAATTCCTCCCAAATATAAATTCAACCAATTTTTACTAAATTCAACAAGAAACGGTTGAATTTAAAATCCATTGAATTTATTCATTTTTGGTGGAACTTTCCCGCGAACAAAAAAATTATTTATACTAAATTCAACCGGAAATCGTTTAATATGATTTCCGTTGATTTTATCCGGTTGAATTTAGTTTTGGTGGGAACTTTCCCGCTCACCCAAAAAATTAGTTGTTCTAAATTCAACCGGTTTTGGTTGATTACAAAACAATTGAATTTATTCGGTTGAATTTAACTTTTGGTGGGAAATTTCCCGCGCACGGAAAAATTGGGAACACTAAATGCAAATGGTTCTGGCTGAATTTAAAACCGATTAAATTTAATCGGTTGAATTTGTTCGGTTGAATTTGAGCGCTGGTCAAAGCTCTAATAACGTTGATTTCAAATTCAACCATATGCGGTTGAGTTTAGTTTTGGTTGAATTTAATCGGTTGAATTTAACCCTATTTTCTAGTAGTGGGCTGTTGTGGTATGGTACTTAGAATGTCATAGAAATGTTGCACAACAGAAACATCTTATGTGCAGCATGGTATTGCCACTGCACTTTCCATCTTAGGCTAGTTACTGAGCTTGGGCCATAGTTAATTGTTATTTATTTTGCTATTCTCCCCGTTAACATAGGAGTTAAGTCTTGAGTTAAGTCTGGCACTGTATAATTTTAAAATATTAAGTTAAATATTGAATTGTTTCGAGAAGAATAATTTATTAGTTTAAAATATTTTTTAAGCCAAAGAAATATTTGTAGTGGGTTGGTGATTAATTTATAATTAGAAAAAATTAAGATACTTTAGCATAAAGATGATCATGAGAGAGTACATTTATAGGCCCACTCCTATGTAATAAGTTAAATAGCTTACAAAGTTTAGCATTTACTGCATAATTCAACGGCTTAAAAAGTTGAAATTTAACACATAATTAATGAATTTATGTTAATATGAATTTAATTAAGGTCATTAATTTGGTACCATTGGATGATGAAGGTACTCATTAGTAGTTCTTGAATCCTTAGTTTTTTAAAAATCAATAGAAAATCATTGTAGGTTCTAATAAGCTATCTCCAATGTAAAATTCATTAAAAACTTATTTTCAAGTAACAAAACTTCAACGATTAATGTGTTTCAAAAAAAATATGATACAAAGATTCACTATTATAGGGATGTAATTCGGGTGAGAAAGCCAAGTTTCTAGCTGCGTTTAATCAAATCGAGCTTACCCGACTTGTTTAACTAATCAAGCCTAACACCCTATTGACTCGTATAATTTTACGAGTCATGTCGAGTTGGGACGTTTAGCTAAATGAGTCTGTTTTAACGAATCGAGGAAAGCAGTTAATTTTTAATTTTATACTTCATTAAACCTTTCTGAACTTAACTTGTTTAATTCTACAACTAGAATAGAGCAGGCTTGTTGAATTAACGAGCCGAAACTTCTGGCAATTTCGACTCATTTAACTAAATGAGTCAAATCGTGCACACTTAAAAATCACTATATGTATAACTTTTGTTTTGAACTCATCTTTCCTTTTGTCAAAAATGGAACAAGAACAACTTCAAAAAGGCCAACAATGTCCAAAAAAAAATGACCGAAAAAGAAGAGGTTTGGGCCTTTTTAGCATACTCTATGACAAATCTCATAAATCTTGATCAAATAAAAATGAGAAGTTTTAGAATACGAACCATCTTGTCTTGTCCTCTCAGTAAAATTCATTTCCCGTTAGTACATATGTTGTAATTTATCATGCATGGTACATATATTTAATTCCTTTATTATAAAAATTAAAATTATCAAAATTATAAATTTTTTGTTTAATGTTACATGAAATTAGATTTTCCATATCTTTAACAATTAAATTTTGGTAAAACAATTATATATGGACACTGCGTTGAAATATCATATATAAACTGAGTATGTATATGTAGACATATAATATATATTTGGAATTGAGAAATGTTAACATAGAATAAGAACACGAAATCTGAGCTCATTTAAAATTAATGAAGCCAAAAATCCTCAAATTTTTTTTTGCCATGATTTAGCTCATATTCTCTTTAATAGGAAAGGAAATTGAGATGATTACTACAACCAATGTCAGTATATACTAGTACATCAGAGTGACAATATATAATCTAATAGTCAAGCTTAGCTAATTTGGGAATGTTAAGCAACTCTTTAAGATCCCATTCCATGTACAGATGATCCCACTCTAATTATACAGTTTCTTAATCCAGGATTAGTTGGCTTTTAAATCATACCTGCTCCTGGAAACCCTGGTATATAACCTCATCACCACCTTTTGTGTAGTATATTAATCAAACCGTAGAAGGAAATAATAATGTTTGTACCAATTGTTAAATAAAACTCACCGCACTACTAAAAGGATTCATTTGAACCAGATCTGGTACCTTAAAGTTAAATGTAGTTGATGTATCATTTCTGGATGATGGCTTAACCTGAGCTTCTACAACCTTGCAAGAGCAACCTATATATGATTAAATTCTAATTTGAACAAGAAAAATATCTTGTTAGACAGCGGTATATATATAAAATACATCCTGAAGACACATTCAATGTCATATTAATTATGCTTGGACTCCTGTCCAAACCCAGTACAAACCAGGTTGGCCAAAGGCTTGTTACAGAAAAAAGATGACCCAAGTCATCAAGACCCATGGGCAGAAGTCATCAAGGCCCACACTTAGAGGTCGTCTAGATCTACGAATATGAGATTTTCATGGACTAGGCCGAATACAGCTGAAAGAATAGAGACATGACGGGAAACATGAATACTAGCTCCTACAATGAAGGATCTAGAATTCCTTTCCTTATAGGAGTCCTAATTACCATCTATGTTCGAGAGTGTTCCACCAAGTCTCCCAACACGAGTCTAATCCTAGACTCACCTCTATATTTAGGGGCTCTACCCTCAACCTAGAATTATTATTTGGGTTAATTCTCTACAACACAGAGATACATAGGCATCTAGCGAGGATAGCTAGTGCCATCGTGAGAACAACCATTAAAGCTCCAAGATCAGAAACCCTAGAATTAAATATTAATATCCTAGTTTTATTCCGTAATATTTGACGCCGTCTATGGGAAAACAACAAGCATATGATACTTACACGAAGCAGAAACAAGAGTGGAAAAAATCATCCCGCCTCACACAAACAATCTCATCAACAGTGGAGATACTTCATAATCGACTTTGGTGTCTTTGGCCATCATGTTATGGCTTTTGGACATAAGAATGCATGATCTATTTATTAGAGACTAGTGAATAAGATATTTTCCCATCTAATTGGAATGAGGATTGAGGTATATGTTTGATGACATTTTAGTCAAAATCCTAGCCAAGGCCGATCATAATAATCACTTCAGGGAGACATTCAAAGTGTTAAGGTACCACAAGATGATGTTAAAACCTGCCAAGTACGCCTTTGGTGTTGGGTCTGGAAATATTCGGAGCACACAATCTCAAAAAGAGAAATCAAGGCCAATCCGATAAGATCAAGCCCATCCTAGATATGGAGCACCACACTCCATCAAGGATGTTCAGAAATTGACCAGAAGAATTGTAGCTCTGGGAGGTCTATTTCCAAGTTTGATGAGAAATGGCTGCCCTTCTTCAAAATCCTTAAGAAGGTAAAGAATTTTGAATGGATAGCTGAGAGCCACGAGGCCCTTGAGCAGCTAAAAAAGTACATGACTGAGGCCCCATTGTTGTCCAAACCTAGTTCAGAGGATATTTTTACTTAAACAAGCCGTGAATGCAGCCTTGATAAAGGAAGAACATACAATTTAGAGGTTGTCGACTATATGATCAAGGTGCTCTACAGAGTGATGTTAAACTATTCTACCAATGAATAGTTTCCGCTTGCCCTAGTCACAGCCTCGACTAAGTTGAGACCATACTTTCAGGCCCACAAAATCGAAGTCCTGACGGACCAACCTTAAATGAATATTTTCATAGCCCGAAAGCAAGTGGAAGGCTGTGACATGTACAGATGATCCCACTCCCACCATGTACAGATGATCCCACTCCCATCATGCAGTTTCTTAATCGAGGATTAGTTGGCTTTAAGTCATACCAGCTACTCGAACCCTGGTATATAACCTGATCAACACCTTTTGTGTAGTATATTAATCAAACTCTAGAAGAAAACAATAATGTATGTACCAATTTTTAATTAAAACTCACCGCACTACTAATAGGATTCATTTGAATCGGATATGGTACCTTAAATTTAAATATAGTTGGTGTATCATTTTTGGACACTAGCTTAACCTGAGCTTCTGCAACCTTGCAAGAGCAATCTATATATGATTAAACTCTAATGTGAATAAGAAATATTTGTTAGACAGCGGTATTGATAGAAAATACATTCTAAAGACACATTAAAAAATATTAAATATGCTTGGAATTCTTGTCCAAAGCCAGTACAAACCAGGTTGGTCAAAGGCTTGTTACAGGAAAAGAGCCCAAGTCGTCAAGGCCCATGGGCAGAAGTCATCAAAGCCCATGCGTAGATGTCGTCTAGATCCATGAATATGATATTTTCATGGATTAGGAATAATACGGATGAAAGAACAGATACATGACATCAAACATGGATACTAGCTCCTACAAAGAAGGATCTAGAATTCCTTTCCTTATAGGAGTCCTAAGTTGAAGAGTTTTCCACCAAGTCTCCCAACATGAGTCTAACCCTGGACTCACCTCTATATTAAGGGCTCTACCCCTCAACCTAAAACTATATTTGGGTTGATTCTCTACAACAAAGAGATACGTAGGAATCTTTCAAGAATAGTTAGTTCCCACCGTGAGAACAACTATTAAAGCTCCAAGATCACAAACCCTAGAATTAAATATTAGAATATCCTAGTTTTTATTCCCTAAAATTTGGCACCGTCTGTGGGAAAATAAAAACCATACTTACATGAAGCAGAAACAATAGTGGAAATAATGATCCCGTATCATCACAAATAATCTCATCAACAGTGGAGATACCCCCTATCAAGGATTGATATCTGATCAATGCCACAATCATGCACGAGATGCTGAGCTTCGTGGAGGGTTCAGCGGTAACAATCAAATCAAAATTCACAAATATGGCACCTAAATAGTTCTGTCATAATCGACTTTGGTGTCTTTGGCCATCATGTTATGACTTTTGGACTAATAATGCAGGATTTGTTTACAAGAGATTGGTGAAAAAGATATTTTCCTATCTAATTGGAAAGAGGATTGAGGTCTATGTTTGATGACATGTTAGTCAAAAGACTAGCCAAGGCCGATCATAATAATCACCTCAGGGAGATATTAAAAGTGCTAAGGTACCACAAGATGATGTTAAACCCTGCCAAGTCACCGTTGTTGGGTCTGGATATTTGGGGCACATGATTCAAAAAGATGAATCAAGGCCAATCCTAATAACATCAAGCCCATCCTAGATATGGAGCCACCACACTCCATCAAGGATGTTGAGAAGTTAACCAGAAGAAATGTAGATCTGGGAGGTTTACTCCAACTTTGATGAGAAATGGTTGCCCATATTCAAAACACTTAAGAAGGTGAAGAATTTTGAATGGCTGAGAGCTACGAGGCCATTGAGCAACTAAAGAAGTACATTACTCAGGCCCTGTTGTTGGCCAAACCTAGTCCAAAGAACATTTTTTACTTATACCTCGCGGCCTCTGATCAAGCCGTAAGTGCAGCCCTTATAAAGGAAGAACATACAATATAGAGGTTGTCTACTATGTGATCAAGGTGCTCTACGGAGTGATGTTGAACTATTCTATAACTCAGAAGTTTGTGCTTGTCCTAGTCACAGCCTCGAGATGAAGTTGAGACCTTACTTTCAGGCCCACAAAATCGAAGTCCTGACGGACCAACCTTGAAGCAACATTTTGATAGCCCGAAAGAAAGTGAAAGGCTCATTAAATGGGCAATTGAGGTGGTTAAATTTGATATCAAATACAAGTCTCAAACAGCCATCAAGAGACCTTAATAGACTTTATGGTTGAATGCACCATTAACGACCAAGAATCTGGGGGGTAAGAGATAGTAATTCCGGAAGTAGAAAAAGAAAGAAAAGGATGAAGATGTAACTCTAAAAGAATATTGGATTCTCCATTTTGACGGAGCGTCCAAATAAAATAAAGTGGTGAAGGCCTAGTCTTGCAAAGCCCCGAAGGATTCATGATTGAGTATGCACTGAAGTTGGACTTCCCAACTACGAAAAATAAAGGAGAATATGAAGTTATGATAGCCGGCTTAGGCTTGGCTGGAGCCGTGAGGCCAAAAACCTTAAAATTTGTGAAGATTCAAGACTTGTGATTGCTCAAGTCAAAGTCAATGGAGAGTTCAGTACCTGAGAGAAAAAAAATTAAGTGACAAAAAATTGATTTTCCCAATTATGATCATTCGATAACTTGAAATTTTCATTACAAAAAAATTTCTATAAAAAAAGGTAGATAAGATTCATAGATTTACAATAGGATAACTTCAATTGTACAAGTACTATTATTAACCAACATCTTCTTCTCTAATAAGGGGTGTTCAAGTTTTGGTGGAGTCCACATTTCTACACCCTCCTTGCTCTACGGAAATAAACCATTTGAATTAGTAGAGATCAACAACATAAAGGAAAATATAATAGAAAATTATACTAATTAAGTATACATGTCTTCCAAAATTTTTGGAGACGGAGGGAGTAAAAGTTCTTTGATATGGTGAGTAACAATTAGAAGAGGGATTCCTTTTAGATTGTATGTTGGACTAAAGATGAAACTTTAACATAATTTATAAGCTCTTTTAACCTCATGCAAAATCAACATAATAATAAAAATACCACATGTCTATACAATGAAATCTCAATATTGCTTTCTAAGTATCTATTAGTTTTACCACCTATTAAATCTTTGTGATCTTTTAAACTTGCCACACTATGTATGACTGTCATTTCTTCCATTTTGCCATATTTTTCTATTGTTGAAGCAATTTGCATGTTTTTTCTTCTTGCATCACTTCTCCTATGATACATGTTAGTAACTAACCCATACAACTTGATATACTTATCAATGTACGCAGGTTGTTTCCCTTGCATTGCAGCCTAGTTGGAGGTTTTATTCCCAGACTTATTAATAATATTCAAGTAATTTATTAAAACCTTTTATATGTAAAACTTTTAAAAAGTTATATATTGTTAATTTTTGAATTATTACTTGTGAAAAAATACACAAGAGGTGTATATATCATGATTTCATTTCATTATTATTTATATTTAATCTAGTTAAGTATTATTGGCCAAAATGAAAAAAAAAATTGAAATTTAAATACAATCAATTTTATATTAGAATTTAATATTTATAATATTTAAACCAACATCTATCCATAAATTTTGAAAAAGAGAAAAGAAAATAAAGAATGTTTTGATTATTCACTAACAAATTATCATTATTCAATAACTTGACATAAATATTGTTCCCAAATTCAACTCAATTAAAAAATATTATGATGTAAAAATAACGTACATAAAATTCAACATATAGGTACAATTATTAACCAACTTGTTCTCCATTATTATTATTTGTGGAGTCCAAGTAATTGTAGAATCCAGCTTCCCATCCACTCATGCTTGCTCTCCTTACTCTATGCAAATAAATCATTTGTATAATTAGCACAAATTAACAAATTAACAACATATAAAAGGGGAAATATTTTAGAAAATTATACTAATTAAATATTCATGGCTAAAACTACTAATCCAAATATCCCTTTTCTTAAACATTAGAAAAAGTAATTAACATCAACCTGGAGCTCCTGGGACCTTTTCTAATTAAATCCCATGTCATTTGTTCTTCACTTTCCATAATTTTTCTCCTTTTCTCTACGTCTCTATTGTAAGACTGCAAAACAAAACGAGAGATTCAGCCACTAAAAAAAACAATTTACCAAAACAAGTCCAAGAGATTTGATACCTGTTGCCTGAATTTGAGTTTCGTGTAAGTTGATGTAGAAATATTTGCAAGATTAGAAGAGGACAATAAACTAGAATGTGTCAGTTAATTTGTGTGAACAAGAAAATGTAAATATATAGATATATTAATTGAAGTTTAGAGTAGAGAGAAAAGAGAAGAAGACCATGCAAATCTTCCATCTCGGGGTCTTATAAGGTTGAGAGACATCTTAAGAACTATCTCCTGCAAGGCCCCCATTAATGCCATTAAAAAATTAATCAACAACAGAAAATTTAAAGACAAAGAGAGAACTGCAATATCTCAACACAAATTTTGGAGATAGACAGACCTCCCTAAATGTCTTCTCACTGTTATGGCTTGCAACGGCGATCATCCTTGTACCATTGCCAGTTGAGCTACATATGCAAGAAATTGGTAAAACATAAGGTGTATATTATGATAACTATGATAATTTATTGATAATGTTTATATATACCTTTCAAAATTGTTGGGGACTGAGGGATTAAAAGCGCTTACACGGACCATTGTTACTAAAACTTCTTGGATATGGTGAGTGAGAAGAAGAGGACTTGTTTTTGGATTATCTCTTGGACCAAAGATGAAACTTTACTTTGATTTATAAGCTCTTTTAACCTCATGACAATATAAAATATATGCCATGCATATCATATGGGTATAATGGAATATGTTTGAGGCCTATTTAGGAGTTCTTGGAATTTCAAAATTGCTTTTCAAGTATTTATTAGTTTTCCTGTTTAGTTATTTCCTTTGTCATTACATGATGCTCATGTATCCATATACTATGCAGGGTATAAAATAAATCACCATAAAATAATATCCATATATAATAGATAATGCATATATTTTTTTAAATACTGTAGCTATTATATAATAGATTTTGCATATTCTTTTTTAATAAACCTAGCTATTGTGAGATTATAAAAAAATCTTTTATGTATTATTCTCGTGATTTTGATACTCAATAATTATGGACTACAAATATAATTTGATTTCCTTTTTTATTTTTTTCTAGGAAATAAATTTTTAATAATCTAATCTTCAAATGATACTGCATAATAGTGACATACAAATATAATTGACTTCTTTTTTTCTTTTTCCCTAGGAAACAAATTTTAACTAATCCATCAATTTTAAATTATTTTCCCCTTCATAAAAGAATGACCAATAAGGAATAATGCGTGCATCTATTAAAAGCCACTAAATAATTTCACATAAAATACTTTATTTTATTATAGGTGTAATTAATATTTTTACATGCAAAAACTGAAATGAGAATAGATTTGAATCACTTATGTATTATGTTTTGTTATAATCATATGATTTTGGTATCTTGTTATTTATCGATTCCAAAATTATTGGTGATATCTTATGTATCCCTTTCTCCCTTGATTTTTTGTGTGGTTTGATGTTATGATTGGTTTCTATTATGTTTCTTATGTCTTAACTCACTTAATTTTCACTTTCTATATAATTCTCACTTTTTAATATAT
>NW_027419897.1:0-52878 GCF_009905375.1 Apium graveolens
TACCGACCTACAATTTATGTTGAGTTCGTTTTATATAATAGTATGAAAATAGCAACATCAAGTTATCTTTAATGACCGACACTCCTTTCCTAGAAAATGGTTCTCAATTAAATAGAAGACATTATCCATCCATATGAACACACATGATTGCTAGTGGATGTACCATGGAGCTTAAATATGCTGAGGTATGATCTTTTTAACAGCTGCATAGAATTTTATCATAACTGTGTCCATGTATCATGGTTCGACACTTTGAGGAGTAAAGATAAAAGAAACCAAGTACCTTTTTAAGTCCCTGCTAATTCACTTTTCCACATTATGTCCTTGTCGGAAATGCTTTTTGTTACACTTAAAATTCTTTATAAATTTCTTAATATGTTATCTACATTTTTCTGAAATGTACTTGTATATGTAACAAGAATGCTTGAACTATCTAACACATCGTGGCCCTGGCTATCAGCCAAAAGTAATTAGGAGTCTATAAGGAGGCTTATGTAATCATCAAAAAAGTAATTAGATGGGAATGGAGGATTTTCTTGGTGAATTGTGAATTGTGCATGTGATTATATGTATGCAGTATACACACATGACACAACAAAGGAACCAAAGAAAAAAATATATTCGTACATGTTTCACGCGAATATTTTAATAGATTAATTAGTCACTAGCTTTACTATATTGAAACAGGCATAAAAAACCTACTCTTCCATATATTTCTCTGACATTAATTTTTTTCGTTCATGTACTAGCCATTTGTGACCTGATCAGTTTTTTGTGATCTGCTCAATCCTCTAACTTTAGATCAAGCACGTCATTAAGCATGTCAGGTATATCTTGCAAATTTTCATCAGAGTTGGTCTGTACATTAATAACAATCAATATTCATTAACATTCATTATAGGTTAGAAATTTACCATGTGATCATACAGTTTTAAAGAATTACATGAAGTCTCATATGAGCATTCTTTATAATGTTTATTGGAATTATCTGATTAATTATCAGTATAAGCTATATATGCCCTGCTTATTATGAACTTCTTCAGTTACTTCATACTTTTGAGCTAACCATTGGCCAGGAGTGCCATGATACTATCAAGGCAAATTTATTAATAATCAATAAGCAGTTATGCAGTAAGATCTTAGATAAGGTTCCTCTTAAATCTTAATAGTGCAACTTTATGAGAAGTTAATATTTTGCTTCCAGGACTATATGCTCACCTCTGCCTTTGCTAGAGACGAGGTCTCCGTTGGAGTGGTTCATAAGAAAAGTGCACGACAGAATTGTATTGAGCATACTAAGGTGAGTTGTGGTGAAATTGGCAAATAAATCAAGGTCAGAACTTTTCATAATTGAAATCCATATAACAACATGCACTCTCGCTTTCTTGTAAAATGGATTTACTTATTTGTAACTATAAGCTCTCTTAGCAGGCAAAGATTTATGTTGCAAATTTATTAACCAATCTAAGTTAGAATAACATTATATAAGCCCTCACTTCTCTAAGTAAAGAGTATTGATCTCATATCTTTATTTAAGTAAGTTAGAGAAGTCATGCTAAAGAGCTTGCAAAGCTTGACTTGTTTTTAGTTTGTAGATAAGACATGAACGATATAAGCCACAATTTTCACTGATGCAAAGCATTATGCAATGATGTTGGTCTAGAGCATATATAAGTTCTAATGCAATAATGTTGCTCATTTTAATTAAAAATTTCTCAATGAGAAATATGATTTAGGTTGATTTACAATAGATCCGACAATTTCGTACAATTGACATGATAATTTTGTGTCTGTGTTCACCTTTTTGGTATACGAACACGAAAATACACGTATAAATGTAAATTCAGTGTAGGTTTTGGGTTTACTTTTGGGTACATGACATGAAACAAAAATACACGAATAGTTAAATAATTAAATAAATATTTCAAAATTTTATAAATACATATTGGGTATAGAAGTTTTAATAAAACAAAATAGAAAATAGTTTCAAATTTGAGTTCAACAAAATTTGACTACACTTGACTCATTATAACTTAATGACTTGAGACTCAACTAGTAAAACTTTAACCCAAAAGTTTGGTAATTAAATATTTTTATTTACATATATTTTATTGAAAGTTACATGAACCACAACACAAAAAGTACACTAACACGAGACGCCACAACACGAATCCATGGGTCGTGTTTGGGTTGCAGAATGTGGTGCAACTTAAGTACTTATTACTCCTATTTTACCGAGTGCTTAAATTTCCTCATACTGTATCCTTTTGTACATCATTTGGTTGAAAGTGTCTCTTCTGTTTATAACATGTTGCATAAAAGAGCAGCTAGTATTTCAGAGTTTCCAAGATTTACAAATGGATCTTCTTATAAATAGGCACTCCATTGAGTATAAAGAAATAGATGATTCCATAGTGGCTCATGGTTGGCGGAGTTGATGCTTTCATAAAAGTACATCAAAGCTGGCCATTACATGGTTCTCCACTAAAGCTAGTATCCCTCAAGAAATCTAGTCCACATTCGAGGGAAATTTCTTTGCGCTTTTTTGCAAAGTTGAGGTGAGTTACGTATGCTATTAAGTTCCTTATTTATTGCATTAACAGCATTCATATTTATAAATGTATGAATCAATATAATTAGTAATTTTTGTGTTAAGTAGTGAAATGATGTCAAAATGTGGTAGAAATGTATGAATGTATTTTCTCTATATGTTGTCGGAACACACAAAATTATCCTTGGGAATTGCAATATCCTAATTTTACGAAGGCAGGTATCCTTTGTTAAAAGTAATCTAATTTGTAATTCTTATAAATTATCTGGTAGAGTATAGAAGATTCTAGTCAGAAGTAATGCAAGCACAGATTCAAGTAATCAGTATAAGCAATAAAAAGTTTCCTGATCTTATTCATGAACCATATTAATGATGTAAATTAATAGTCTTCTTAAGTCTTGCTATATAAACTTGAGATATATCAGTTGTATTAAAGTGAACAAGTGATAATATTAAATTAAAGCATTATGCCTTCTTTATCAATACTGATTCCAACAAATTTGGTATCAGAGCCAAAACATTAATCCAGACCCCAAAATTATTAAAATTCATAAAGCCTTCATTATATACAATGGCAGCTTCTAATGAAGCATTATTCAACAATGCACAAATCAATATTCCAATTTTCAATGATGAAAGCTATGATTTCTGGAGCATCCTGATGAAAACATTGTTCATCTCTCATGATTTATGGGATTTAGTAGAAGATGGCTACGAAGCTGGTGTTACGCAGGAAGAGATAGCATCCTGGTCAGCGGCTAGGCACGATGAATTCAAAAAAAAAGAAAAAAGATGCAAGAGCTTTGCACTATATTCAATAAGGAGTTAGAAAAGCAATATTCCCCGTATTATGGGAGCAAAACCATCAAAAGAATCATGGGATCTTTTGCGAAATCAGTTTTCAAGGTTACGAAGCACTAATTTCAGTAAAATTCTAAGTATTCTGGAATTCTTCTCTAAGGTGTCAACAATCATTAATCAGATTCGAAGTTATGGAGATACCTTGGATGATAAAAAAGTTGTCCATAAAATTTTAAGAAGCCTGCCAGCAAAATTTGAGCATGTGGTTGCAGCAATTGAAATTTCTAAGGACTTGTCTAAATTAACGGCGGATGAACTCATGCGTGCTCTTGAAGCTAACGAGGAAAGAATTCGTAGATTCTCAAATCAGCCCCTGGAACAAGCTTTTCAAGCAAAAATCAATATAAGAAACAAAATGATGTTGCACATCAGGAGAACGAGACACGAAGAAACTACAACAGGAACAAAATTATAGAAAAGGTAATCAGAATTTACGAGGAAGAGGAGGAAGAAGAAATTTTAATGAAAGAAGCAACTTCAACAATTCCATATGTATCATTTGCTAGCGATCAAATCATGAGTCGAAAAATTGCAAATTCCGATGCAAAAGGTGCAAAGTTTCTAACCATTCTCAGAGAGACTGCTGGTTCCAAAACAGAACTCAAGGAAATGCAAATTTTTAAGAGGAGAGTAAAGAGCCACAAGTGACATTTTCATATATGAATGACTAGCTAGTACAACAAAAGGAGTGGTATATTGATAGCGCTTGTAGCAATCACATGACGGGCAAAAAGGAGCTTTTTTCAGAACTTGATAAAAGATATAAATCTAAAGTAAAGATCGGAGATGGGAAAATGTTGAAAATTGAAGGCAAAGGGATCATTACTTTTATTCTAAAGAAGGTAAGTCTTTAAACATTACTAATGTTCATTATGTTCCTGAATTAACTCAAAATCTATTGAGTATTGGACAGTTGATGCAAAGAGGTTTTTCCATAAATATTGATGAAGATCATTGTGTTACTTTTGATAAGAAAAGAAATTCACAGTGGCAAGAGTTAGAATTATTCCAAACAAAACTTTTCATTTAACAATTCCACTGGAAGGTGACCTTGCTTTAAAAAATGTGAAGAACGATAATTCTTTTTTCATGGCATCTAAGGAACGGGCATCTTAACTTTAATGGACTGAAGTTATTAAAAGTGAAAAATATGGTCATAGGTCTGCCTTCCATCTCAAAAAACAGTGAAGTTTGTGAAGGTTGTATATATGGGAATATGCACAGATTGCCTTTTCCCAAAACTGCTCGGAGAGCAAGGGCTCCGCTGGAACTAGTTCACTCAGATATATGCGAATTAAGGACTCCATCCATCAATGGCAGCAAATACTTTCTCCTATTCGTGGATGACTACACAAGAATGATGTGGGTATATTTCTTGAAGCAAATATCTCAGTAAAACGGCGTCGCAGAATGGAAGAATCGAACAATTATGGAAATGGCCAGAAGCATGTTTAAAGAAAAAGGATTGTCAAATATTTTCTGGGCAGAAGCTGTTAATACAGCTATCTACCTTCTGAATATCTCTCCAACAAAGGCAGTGTTTAATAAATCACCTTACGAAGCTTGGCATAGGCAGAAACCAGAAGATGGAACAGTCCAAAAGCACAAAGTAAGATTATATCACTGCAAGAAATTTTGCATTTACCTACCAATATTTTTTCTACCAATATATATTGGTAGGTAAAAGTAAATATTTCTATTAATAAATAACTGTAAATGTTAATGGTAGGTAAAGTTTTGTTTTTCGAAAATAAATAATAAATTGATTAAATTTTTATAGAACACAATGTGCCGCTCAAATTTCCCACGCCAAAATATTAAACATTTTATTAATAAAAGCACTTATGTTTGATGACCTGTCATATCGACGTATCTTTCACGCTTTTGTACTTGTTCATAAACATAAGCTAGCTTGGCTAATCAAACTAATCTGTCATTTATCTTATTATTGCTATTGTATCATTTAATAAAACTAATATTATCAAAATTGGTTAATGAGAACTAATAGATTGAGTTATTGATTTAAAATTAATAGAGATTTCGAGAAAAAATGGGATGTATTTTAAATTTTTAATTATATTTAATTCAATACATTTATTTTCTTTGTTTTGTAAGTATATATAAATAATTATAGTTATTTAAATTTAGTTAAAATTATATTTTATATCTAATAACTTTTTTGCAATATACAAAATAATAAATATTTATAAAATTTATCTCATTTCAAAAATTAGAGTGATCAAATATTTTACAATGAATTAATAGGAATTTTGAGAACATGAATAAAACACATACACACACGTTGTCCTGTACCACATGAGTTTTCCTTTCCAGTTTATCCACTTCATCATTAACAGTAAACTTGTGAAACTACCTCCCCATATTTTATCAGTTTTTCTCAAAGCTTATGATAAATTGGACCGCTAAAATATATTTTTACAACATTGGTTTTATTGTTTTTATTAAAAAGCATTTACAAAATTTAAGAAAATTGGTAAGCCTATTTTTTTTAGAATATAAATATTCACTACAACAAATCTGGCCATTTCACTACAACAAATCTGCCATTTACGACGGTTTTTTTGAACTGAAATCGTCGTAATTGAGCCATTTACGACGGAAAAAAATCGTCGTTTTTGGTCGAGTAGTAAGTTCGTTTTTTCGTCTCAAGATAAAATTGCGTCGCAAGTTAGGAAGTAGGAGCCCACATACTGAATAAAAATAAATCTACTTACGACGGAATTTATCGTCGTAAGATACCAGAATACGACGAACAATAACGTCGTAAGTTATGTACTTACGACAGAAAAAACGTCGGATATTACTTTACGGGACCCACTTTTAATAAGATAAAACATAATTTACGACGGAAAAAAGCGTAAGTTAGAAATTTCCGACAGAAAAATGTCGTATTTTAGAAGGTGGGGCCTACAAGCTTGAAAATGAAAATTCAAAAAAAAAATTAAATATGAAAATATATACATTACGACGGAATGTTTGAACGGAATGTTTGAAGAACAACCGTCGTAAGTTTGTTTTTCCAGAATAACCAAATACTAATTTTTCAGTATCCAACCATTTTCGGCTTCCAATTTAAATTCTAAACCTAAACCTGCCAAAATTTTATACAATCGCAAACTCAAAATAAACTCTAAAACTGCCAAAAGACAATCAACATTTATTAAAACAAAATACACAATTATCATTGTATTAAGTTTTATCAATAATTCTAAATCAAACACATTACATAATTACATTCTTTACGTCTAACTTAGAAGTAACTTATATTATGAATGCCATGCTCTTAAATTAGGCGCCCAGGGAAATATCCCTGTTGTCTTAATTCAAATATAGCTGATGAACTTGTCATGCAATCGAAACCTGAAATCAGTGGCAATTGACCTGTGCACCGAAAGAACACACACTTAGAGCACGAGAAATAATAAACGACAACATTCTATTGCTAGACACAAATCTAACACAGTAGTGACAAAAATGTCATTTGTCTTCTGTAAACTGCAGTTTATACAAATATAGAAAAAACCATAAAGTTAAGTTAAAAAAAATAATAAATCTTGTATCATGACTAAATAAGTATGGAAATCATGTTCATGTATGAGAACCATTTATAATTGGGTCAATCTATCAAATACTGCAATATGCAGAGAATTAAAAACCACACAAAACAGAAACATATCTTTGGACCCTAAATGCTTACTACTGTAAAATTAAACTTTGAACTATTTAACTATATATTTCTGTCAAACTAGCCTATTACCTGACTATTTGGAAATTAAATACACATTTCGAAAGCACTTCAGTTCTCACCAAGTTGGTACAAGCAGGGTACCATTATTGTAAACATTTGATTTAGAGCAAGTGAACTTATAATAAATCATTGACATGCAGTGTACAAAGAGAATATACTAATTGACTCAACTACTTGACTAAAAAAGCAGGACATATATTTAGCACAGGAAACTTCATACATAAACAAATTTAGGAAAATACCTGAAGAGCCAATATTTTATCTAAATTTGAAGAATCCACACCATGCAACTGGGAAATTTGACTGTTTGACTTGCAATGAGATGCAAGAATCTCCAAAACAGCTTTAATTTTTGAAGAAATATAGTCACTCTGCAAAATTGACGACTTTTCAGGTTGAGATTAACTAGAAGGTTTATCAACTTGGTTATTAGATAGATACCTTCTTAGGGTAGCTTTGGAGAACACAAGATCAGGAGCAAGTTGCTAACATGTTCGCACATTGTGACAATTGCATCTTTAGGTGGATGAACTCTGTCTAATCTGGCTTATTTTAGTAACATCGTTATTTATGACATCTTGGTCATTATGTATTAAAAAATGTAAGATCATTTTCTTTTACATGTACACTCAGTATATATTGAACACAACACATGGGGCAATATTATATACATATATTAACTAAAGATACTACAACTAGAATAGATAATACAAGTTAATGATCACAATCAATTATAAAATAATAAGTTCCTATAACAAAATAAAAACTATCTACTTAGTAAAAAAGAAAAAAACAACTTACAGGAAACTAAACATTCCAGGGATATTGAGATTAAATTTACCATTTCTTGTTATCAAGAACTGTTCATCAACAGGCAAGTATGACTTCCTCTTGCTTGGTTCACCAGATTTCCTGCCAATCAATAGAACAAGTTTTTTTAAGAACTTTCCACCTAAACCAAGCAAAACGAACAGATAAAAAGCAATACATTTTTACCATATCCTTCACTACAACCCTATTAATCAATAGATGTACGGACTATACAGTCACATATACTGCTATAGCATATGCAATAGAGACACTGTCATTATCCCATCAAAATTCAATCCGCAATATCAATAACTAACAAGTCTGACTAAGAAAATCCGATCTGGAACTATACAGTTAATTGATTAGAAGAACAAAGTTTTTTTATGTAGCCATTCTTACATTGCTAATATATCGAATGTCATCAATTTATTTGGATCTAATTCATTCTGGTTCACTGAATTATATAACAAATTAATTGTCTACTGGTTCAGTGTCAGTGTTTTTGGGGTTTCTGCCAACTCAATGCAGTGTTCTTATGGTCAAAGGGGAAATAGTGTACCAACTATTCTACTTACGATGAAAAAGCGTTTGTATTCAGGAGGAGGCCTTCAGGTACAATCTTCCCAAAATAAACTGATCTATAGTTGGTTGATTATGATATGATTTTGAACGGTGTATAACATGTGATTTGCTCGAAGGCAGAAAAAAATTTCCGGATTAATGCAGAGAATACAGAAGAGGAAAGTGTTAGAAACCATCTGAACAGAGGTGTAGTAGCGCGTGGTATTGATGTACATTGTCTGGCAGGCTTAATTAAAGTATTCAGCACATTATGTTAATATCCAGTTGGCCATGATATAAGTCTCTAGTTCAGTATCGAAATATTACACATATTGTTTCTAATGTTAGGCATCCGTCCTTGACCTGATTCGTCTAAACTGTCATCAGCCAGTGAATACAGCACTTGTGTGAGATAGGAAGACTAGATGCTAGTCAGTGTTGAGTTTGATTCATGGAAAAGAACTCTTGATTTAATGCTCAGTATGTCGCTAAGTTGTGAGCCTATTTTAATTATTGAGGTAGGATCCACGTAGAGAATCAATTTATAAGCGGCATAGTGCTCAGTGCATACATTCTGTTCAAGACAAACTCAATAATTCTAATGTGAAAGTATATTATCTATACTGCATATCTATGTTGTTGCGATTTAGCCATAATAAGGAAATGGTATACTGTATATATATTGTCACCTGGTTGACTACGAAAGTAACCATTTTGGTCTAGTTCGGTCTCTGTGAGTGTGTAATATGGGGAAATGGTAAATCTTTCAAGTGATCACCAGAGGATAGATCAAAACAGAATCACAGGTTCCTGCATCGAATATAGTTTACTATTTTACTTCTTTTACCAACCCAGAAAGCACTACAAGTCTACAACTTTATAGCTGATATATACCTTGATCAGATTTCTGATTCTGAACAGGTTTGCTTATAGGCTCAGCAATATCCCTTTTTATTTTCACCTTGCATGTAAGAAGAGCATCTATAGTCTGTATTCCATCTGCTACACAGCTATCAACAAACAAAAAACCAAAAGCATAAACTTTCAAGAAATGCAATGCATGAATCCAATATTATGCTAGAAAAGATAAACGTCACCAACCTTAGAGCTGACACTGCTCTTGGAACGCCACAGTACTCTTTGAAACTGTGGAGTACCTTAGATTGTGACAAGTAAAGACCTGCGTCAAGGCCAGGTACATAAAGCATAACAACTTTGCGAATCAGGGGTTTGTTCTGCATATCGGAAGACAACTCAGCATTACACACACCAAAAATATTGAATATGATATGCAAGTGCCAATCTGGAAAAAAAAATCCTTCTTAAACAAAGAAATGGTAATATTGAACTATATTAGCTGATTTGTTATTTATTGATATTTTCCCACAAGACTGTTCTTCACAATTCAAATTATTTTGTATTCTCTAAGCAACACAAACAAAAACAAATAAATACAAATCTACCAGATAAATCACTACAAGAAAATCAGTAGCTAATTACAGTACAATTTACAAAATCCACGCAAATATATATACAAAGAGAGGGAAAGAGAGGGGGAAGGAGAGAGGGAGAGAGAGATATATGAGCATAGAGAGAGGGGAGAGAGATATGCATACCAGGAAGAGAGAGAGAGAGAGAGAGAGAAAGAGAGAGAGACGCCTTCCTTGAATCCAAAAATAAGCCCCAAAGCCCTAGTTTTGAAGACGGACTAAAACCCCAAATTGAAGTCGAATTTAAATCCTAAACGAAACCATAACTAAAGCCCCAGTGAAAGAAGCATACGAATCAACCAAAGGAGGCTAGAAATAAAGTAAACATTTATGTATGTATAGATTTTGCATAACCAGGAGAGGAGGGAGGGAGAAAGAGAGGGGAAGAGTGAAGGGGAGAGAAGAAGCAAGAAAGAGAAAATGAAAATAAATTCAGATCTGAAGCAATTAGATTATTACACTGTCCTGTTTCTCAAAAGGCGTGGTGTTTTATTTTGGAAAAATCAGAAATAAAGGTCCATTTGCCCCTTTAATTTTCACTTATGTTTCAATAAATTTTTTATTAAAATTTAAGTAGATTAAATATTGATAATTATTTTAAATATAAATAAATATATTTGGCTTTAATTTGGCTTGTCATTTTAACAGTCAAACTCGAGTTTGACTAGTACAACTAACTACTGTTTACTTCTGAATTTGTGTTTCGATTATTTTAAAAATATTTCTCAACAATCCAACCGTATGGATGTCAATAATATATATTAGTGATATAACCAAAATTTCATATCAAAATAATTTTATTTGGTTTGACATTTTAACAGTCAAACATGATTTTGACTAATACATCTAATTAGTGTTTACTTTTGAATTTGTGTTACATTTATTTTAAAAATATTTTTCAACGATCCAACCATATGGATGTCAATATATATATATATATATATATATATATAGTGATATAACCAAAATTTCATATCAAAATAATTTTATTTGGTTTGACCTTTTAACAGTCAAGCATCAGTTTGACTAGTACAGCTAACTAGTGTTGAATCTTGAATTAAGGTTTCGATTATTTTAAAAATATTTTTCAACGATCCAACGTATGGATGTCAATAGATAAATATATTAGTGATATAACCAAAATTGCATATCAAAATAATTTTATTTGGTTTGACATTTTAACAGTCAAGTATCAGTTCGACTAGTACAACTAACTAGTGTTGAATCCTCAATTAGTGTTACGATTATTTTAAAAATATTTTTCAATAATCCAACCGTATGGATGTCAATAGATAAATATATTAGTGATATAACCAAAATTTTATAACAAAATAATTTTATTTGGTTTGCCATTTTAACAGTCAAGCATCAGTTCGACTAGTACAGCTAACTAGTGTTGAATCCTGAATTAGTGTTACAATTATTTTAAAAATATTTTTCAATAATCCAACCGTATGGATGTCAATAGATATATATATTAGTGATGTACCCAAAATTTCATATCAAAATAATTTTATTTGGTTTGACATTTTAGCAGTCAAGCATCAGTTTGACTAGTACAACTAACTAGTGTTGAATCCTGAATTAGTGTTACGATTATTTTAAAAATATTTTTCAATAATCCAACCGTATAGATGTCAATAGATAAATATATTAGTGATATAACCAAAATTTTATATCAAAATAATTTTATTTGGTTTGCCATTTTAACAGTCAAGCATCAGTTCGACTAGTACAACTAACTAGTGTTGAATCCTGAATTAGTGTTACGATTATTTTAAAAATATTTTTCAATAATCCAACCGTATGGATGTCAATAGATATATATTTAGTGATGTACCCAAAATTTCATATCAAAATAATTTTATTTGGTTTGACATTTTAACAGTCAAGCATCAGTTTGACTAGTACAGCTAACTAGTGTTGAATCTTGAATTAGTGTTTCGATTATTTTAAAAATATTTTTCAATATCCAACCGTATGGATGTCAATAGATAAATATATTAGTGATATAACCAAAATTTTATATCAAAATAATTTTATTTGGTTTGCCATTTTAACAGTCAAGCATCAGTTCGACTAGTACAGCTAACTAGTGTTGAATCCTGAATTAGTGTTACGATTATCCAACCATATGGATGTCAATAGATATATATATTAGTGATGTACCCAAAATTTTATATCAAAATAATTTTATTTGGTTTGACATTTTAACAGTCAAGCATCAGTTTGACTAGTACAACTAACTAGTGTTGAATCCTGAATTAGTGTTACGATTATTTTAAAAATATTTTTCAATAATCCAACCATAGATGTCAATAGATATATATTAGTGATATAACCAAAATTTCATATCAAAATAATTTTATTTGGTTTGCCATTTTAACAGTCAAGCATGAGTTTGACTAGTACAACTAACTAGTGTTGAATCTTGAATTAGTGTTTCGATTATTTTAAAAATATTTTTCAACGATCCAACCATATGGATGTCAATAGATATATATATTAGTGATATACCAAAATTTATATCAAAATAATTTTATTTGGTTTGCCATTTTAACAGTCAAACGTCAGGTCATAAATAAATGCTTTTAATAAAAAAGGGCCAAAAACAATATAAATGAATTTTATAATCTTTTGAGCATATTTTGTGATTATAATATAATAGGTAATTAAGGTTGGAGGCCATGGAAAAATCATGGAAAAATCATTTTAGAGGAGAACTTAGAAATCATATAATCATTAATTAGAATATAACTTATGATGTCTATATCTCACTTGTGTACTTTCTAAATACCTGTTTGTATTAATTTCACCTATATTAACTTACCACCAAATATGTCACATTGGATGAGTCTGAGTCGGAAATGACTTTTCGATCTATGATAATGGTCATTACGGATCAAAAAGGTAATAAATAACTTTTTCATTTTCTTGAGTATTGGTCCCACCCACATTTACATGGCAACAACGTGAATGTTTAATAAAGTTTGATAACCGACCAAGTTTTTGGTTACTTTTAAATCTACAATTCACCTTTGCTTGGTCCCCGTTTTTCCTACTTGGCATGTATGTGCCACATGTCACGGTTGACTAGGATGTCACGGTGGTCCGTGTCAACTTTGGTTTGTTGGTCTTTTTCATGTTTATAGACAAACAAAGAAATATTTTCATCAATTATATCCGATCACAATGTAACCGACCAACTTCATAAGAAATATTGTTAAAAATGGTCATAAATAGTCTATTTTGATCATTTTTGTATTACACCATTTTATTTTTTGGAAAAACACTAATATATTATTTGAAATTATATAAATATATATTTGCACTAAGATGTTTTTTTATAAATTACATAATGTGGTTGAAAAAAAATTGTTGTATTTAGTACCAATTCTTTACTCCTATAAATTGTTTAACTTAATTAATTTAGAAATACATATTTCATAAAAAATAAGTAAATTAGTTTTAAAAGTTCAAATTTGAATGATTCATGTAGAACTTTTAAATATTACTCTCTCGGTCCCTTTGAAATATATACAAATGGTTTGGTATTAAGAAATAGTGTAATTTTGAAGAAAAAAAGTAAAAAATTGAGTAAAGTGATGGTACTCATCAATATATATATATATATATATGGGGCTACTCTAATACAAACCTCCTTATAATGAAAACTAAAAACTAAAATAATTTTTTTGTTAAATCACGTCAAAACATGGCACATATGGAGAAAAATACAGTGAAGTCGGATTTCAAAAAAGTTCACCGATTAACGGGAAAAATTAAATAAAAAATGGAGGGGAAAAACTAGAATTATGTGTAGGAGGGAGCATATATATCGTGTGTACTACATCTAGGGGGCCCTTGGATTAGATTGATCTAAGGGCTGATATTAGTTTCTAGTTTTTATTTTAATTTTAGTTTCTATTTGATTATTTGTATATATATATATAACTAGTGAGTAGTTAATTTCTATATAACAAAATTTTACAATTCTGAGTCACTTTAAAATTTATAGAATTGAGACGGAGAGAGTGGGAAATATGCACCAATTACAAAATTCAAAAATTTATCATTTGCAATTGTGTTTTTGGATTACTAAATAAAATAATAAATTTAATAAATATTTTATTTTGATATTTATCATACAACTATAAAAAACAAACAAAAAAGTTATTTCTTTGTTTTTAAACCTTACAAAGAATATGAACTAAAAAAAATAATAGAGAAATATAAAAATTACTTGATTGAAGAATATTAGGTAAAGAAATTTCTACAAATTTCCTAGAAATTTCTAATGTTTTATATACCATTGCCTACAACAAATCTGGCCATTTCACTACAACAAATCTGGCCATTTACGACGGTTTTTTTGAACTGAAATCGTCGTAATTGAGCCATTTACGACGGAAAAAAATCGTCGTTTTTGGTCGAGTAGTAAGTTCGTTTTTTCGTCTCAAGATAAAATTGTGTCGCAAGTTAGGAATTAGGAGCCCACATACCGAATAAAATAATAAATCTACTTACGACGGAATTTATCGTCGTAAGATACCAGAATACGACGAACAATAACGTCGTAAGTTATGTACTTACGACAGAAAAAACGTCGGATATTACTTTACGGGACCCACTTTTAATAAGATAAAACATAATTTACGACGGAAAAAAGCATCGTAAGTTAGAAATTTCCGACAGAAAAATCATCGTATTTTAGAAGGTGGGGCCTACAAGCTTGAAAATGAAAATTCAAAAAAAAATTAAATATGAAAATATACATTACGACGGAATGTTTGAACGGAATGTTTGAAGAACAACCGTCGTAAGTTTGTTTTTCCAGAATAACCAAATACTAATTTTTCAGTATCCAACCATTTTCCGCTTCCAATTTAAATTCTAAACCTAAACCTGCCAAAATTTTATACAATCGCAAACTCAAAATAAACTCTAAAACTGCCAAAAGACAATCAACATTTATTAAAACAAAATACCCAATTATCATTGTATTAAGTTTTATCAATAATTCTAAATCAAACACATTACATAATTACATTCTTTACGTCTAACTTAGAAGTAACTTATATTATGAATGCCATGCTCTTAAATTAGGCGCCCAGGGAAATATCCCTGTTGTCTTAATTCAAATATAGCTGATGAACTTGTCATGCAATCGAAACCTGAAATCAGTGGCAAATGACCTGTGCACCGAAAGAACACACACTTAGAGCACGAGAAATAATAAACGACAACATTCTATTGCTAGACACAAATCTAACACAGTAGTGACAAAATATGTCATTTGTCTTCTATAAACTGCAGTTTATACAAATATAGAAAAAACCATAAAGTTAAGTTAAAAAAAATAATAAATCTTGTATCATGACTAAATAAGTATGGAAATCATGTTCATGTATGAGAACCATTTATAATTGGGTCAATCTATCAAATACTGCAATATGCAGAGAATTAAAAACCACACAAACACAGAAACATATCTTTGGACCCTAAATGCTTACTACTGTAAATTAAACTTTGAACTATTTAACTATATATTTCTGTCAAACTAGCCTATTACCTGACTATTTGAAATTAAATACACATTTCGAAAGCACTTCAGTTCTCACCAAGTTGGTACAAGCAGGGTACCATTATTGTAAACTTTTGATTTAGAGCAAGTGAACTTATAATAAATCATTGACATGCAGTGTACAAAGAGAATATACTAATTGACTCAACTACTTGACTAAAAAAGCAGGACATATTTTAGCACAGGAAACTTCATACATAAACAAATTTAGGAAAATACCTGAAGAGCCAATATTTTATCTAAATTTGAAGAATCCACACCATGCAACTGGGAAATTTGACTGTTTGACTTGCAATGAGATGCAAGAATCTCCAAAACAGCTTTAATTTTTGAAGAATATAGTCACTCTGCAAAATTGATGACTTTTCAGGTTGAGATTAACGAGAAGGTTATCAACTGGTTATTAGATAGATCCTGCTTAGGGTAGCTTTGGAGAACACAAAGATCAGGAGCAAGTTGCTACATGTTCGCACATTGTGACAATTGCATCTTTAGGTGGAGGATCTCTGTCTAATCGGCTTATTTAGTAACATCGGTATTTATGACATCCTGGTAATTATGTATTAAAAAATGTAAGATCATTTTGCTTTTACATGTACACTCAGTATATATTGAACACAACACATTGGGCAATATTATATACATATATTAACTAAAGATACTACAACTAGAATAGATATACAAGTTAATGATACAAGCCATTATAAAATAAAAGTTCCTATAACAAAATAAAACTATCTATTAGTAAAAAAGAAAAAAATAACTTACAGGAAACTAAACATTCCAGGATATTGAGATAAATTTACCATTCTTGTTATCAAGAACTGTTCATCAAAGGCAAGTATGACTTCCTCTTGCTTGGTTTCACCAGTTTCCTGCCAATCAATAGAACAAGTTTTTTTAAGAACTTTCCACCTAAACCAAGCAAAACGAACAGATAAAAAGCAATACATTTTTACCATATCCTTCACTACAACCCTATTAATCAATAGATGTACGGACTATACAGTCACATATACTGCTATAGCATATGCAATAGAGACACTGTCATTATCCCATCAAAATTCAATCCGCAATATCAATAACTAACAAGTCTGACTAAGAAAATCCGATCTGGAACTATACAGTTAATTGATTAGAAGAACAAAGTTTTTTTATGTAGCCATTCTTACATTGCTAATATATCGAATTCGAATGTCATCAATTTATTTGGATCTAATTCATTCTGGTTCACTGAATTATATAACAAATTAATTGTCTACTGGTTCAGTGTCAGTGTTTTTGGGGTTTCTGCCAACTCAATGCAGTGTTCTTATGGTCAAAGGGGAAATAGTGTACCAACTATTCTACTTACGATGAAAAAGCGTTTGTATTCAGGAGGAGGCCTCAGGTACAATCTTCCCAAAATAAACTGATCTATAGTTGGTGTGATTATGATATGATTTTTGAACGGTGTATAACATGTGATTTGCTCGAAGGCAGAAAAAAATTCGGATTAATGCAGAGATACAGAAGAGAAAAGTGTTAGAAACCATCTGAACAGAGGTGTAGTAGCGCGTGGTATTGATGTACATTGTCTGGCAGGCTTAATTAAAGTATTCAGCACATTATGTTAATATCCAGTTGGCCATGATATAAGTCTCTAGTTCAGTATCGAAATATTACACATATTGTTTCCAATGTTAGGCATCCGTCCTTGACCTGATTCGTCTAAACTGTCATCAGCCAGTGAATACAGCACTTGTGTGAGATAGGAAGACTAGATGCTAGTCAGTGTTGAGTTTGATTCATGGAAAAGAACTCTTGATTTAATGCTCAGTATGTCGCTAAGTTGTGAGCCTATTTTTAATTATTGAGGTAGGATCCACGTAGAGAATCAATTTATAAGCGGCATAGTGCTCAGTGCATACATTATGTTCAAGACAAACTCAATAATTCTAATGTGAAAGTATATTATCTATACGGCATATCTATGTTGTTGCGATTTAGCCATAATAAGGAAATGGTATACTGTATATATATTGTCACCTGGTTGACTACGAAAGTAACCATTTTGGTCTAGTTCGGTCTCTGTGAGTGCGTAATATAACAGGGAAATGGTAAATCTTTCAAGTGATCACCAGAGGATAGATCAAAACAGAATCACAGGTTCCTGCAATCGAATATAAGTTTACTATTTTTACTTCTTTAACCCAGAAAGCACTACAGTCCTACAACTTTATAGCTGATATATACCTTGATCAGATTTCTGATTCTGAACAGGTTTGCTTATAGGCTCAGCAATATCCCTTTTTATTTTCACCTTGCATGTAAGGAGAGCATCTATAGTCTGTATTCCATCTGCTACACAGCTATCAACAAACAAAAAACCAAAAGCATAAACTTTCAAGAAATGCAATGCATGAATCCAATATTATGCTAGAAAAGATAAACGTCACCAACCTTAGAGCTAACACTGCTCTTGGAACGCCACAGTACTCTTTGAAACTGTGGAGTACCTTAGATTGTGACAAGTAAAGACCTGCGTTAAGGCCAGGTACATAAAGCATAACAACTTTGCGAATCAGGGGTTTGTTCTGCATATCGGAAGACAACACAGCATTACACACACCAAAATATTGAATATGATATGCAAGTGCCAATCTGGAAAAAAAAATCCTTCTTAAACAAAGAAATTGGTAATATTGAACTATATTAGCTGATTTGTTATTTATTGATATTTTCCCACAAGACTGTTCTTCACAATTCAATTATTTTGTATTCTCTAAGCAACACAAACAAAACAAAATAAATACAAATCTACCAGATAAATCACTACAAGAAAATCAGTAGCTAATTACATTACAATTTACAAAATCCACGCAAATATATATACAAAGAGAGGGAAAGAGAGGGGAAGGAGAGAGGGAGAGAGAGATTATGAGCATAGAGAGAGGGGAGAGAGATATGCATACCAGGAAGAGAGAGAGAGAGAGAGAGAGAAAGAGAGATAACGCCTTCCTTGAATCCAAAAATAAGCCCCAAAGCCCTAGTTTGAAGACGGACTAAAACCCCAATTGAAGTCGAATTTAAATCCTAAACGAAACCATAACTAAAGCCCCAGTGAAAGAAGCATACGAATCAACCAAAGGAGGCTAGAAATAAAGTAACATTTATGTATGTATAGATTTTGCATAACCAGGAGAGGAGGGAGGGAGAAAGATAGGGGAAGAGTGAAGGGGAGAGAGAGAAGCAAGAAAGAGAAAATGAAAATAAATTCAGATCTGAAGCAATTAGATTATTACACTGTCCTCTTTCTCAAAAGGCGTGGTGTTTTATTTTGGAAAATCAGAAATAAAGGTCCATTTGCCCCTTTAATTTTCATTATGTTTCAATAAATTTTTTATTAAAATTTAAGTAGATTAAATATTGATAATTATTTTAAATATAAATAATATATTTGGCTTTAATTTGGCTTGTCATTTTAACAGTCAAACTCGAGTTTTGACTAGTACAACTAACTACTGTTTACTTCTGAATTTGTGTTTCGATTATTTTAAAAATATTTCTCAACAATCCAACCGTAATGGATGTCAATAAATATATATATTAGTGATATAACCAAAATTTCATATCAAAATAATTTTATTTGGTTGACATTTTAACAGTCAAACATGATTTTGACTAATACATCTAATTAGTGTTTACTTTTGAATTTGTGTTACATTTATTTTAAAAATATTTTCAACGATCCAACCATATGGATGTCAATATATATATATATATATATATATTAGTGATATAACCAAAATTTCATATCAAAATAATTTTATTTGGTTTGACCTTTTAACAGTCAAGCATCAGTTTGACTAGTACAGCTAACTAGTGTTGAATCTTGAATTAAGGTTTCAATTATTTTTAAAAATATTTTTCAACGATCCAACAGTATGGATGTCAATAGATAATATATTAGTGATATAACCAAAATTGCATATCAAATAATTTTATTTGGTTTGACATTTTAACAGTCAAGTATCAGTTCAACTAGTACAACTAACTAGTGTTGAATCCTCAATTAGTGTTACGATTATTTTAAAAATATTTTTCAATAATCCAACCGTATGGATGTCAATAGATAAATTATTAGTGATATAACCAAAATTTTATATCAAATAATTTTATTTGGTTTGCCATTTTAACAGTCAAGCATCAGTTCGACTAGTACAGCTAACTAGTATTGAATCCTGAATTAGTGTTACGATTATTTTAAAAATATTTTTTCAATAATCCAACCGTATGGATGTCAATAGATATATATATTAGTGATGTACCCAAAATTTCATATCAAAATAATTTTATTTGGTTTGACATTTTAGAAGTCAAGCATCAGTTTGACTAGTACAACTAACTAGTGTTGAATCCTGAATTAGTGTTACGATTATTTTAAAAATATTTTTCAATATCCAACCGTATAGATGTCAATAGATAATATATTAGTGATATAACCAAAATTTTATATCAAAATAATTTTATTTGGTTTTGCCATTTTAACAGTCAAGCATCAGTTCGACTAGTACAGCTAACTAGTGTTGAATCCTGAATTAGTGTTACGATTATTTTAAAAATATTTTCAATATCAACCGTATGGATGTCAATAGATATATATATTAGTGATGTACCCAAAAATTTCATATCAAAATAATTTTATTTGGTTTGACATTTTAATAGTCAAGCATCAGTTTGACTAGTACAGCTAGCTAGTGTTGAATCTTGAATTAGTGTTTCGATTATTTTAAAAATATTTTTCAACGATCCAACCTTATGGATGTCAATAGATATATATATTAGTGATATAACAATATGTAGTCACTAATAATACTTGTAATTAAAAGAAAAAAGAGAAACAATAGGTCATAAATAAATGCTTTTAATAAAAAAGGGCCAAAACAATATAAATGAATTTATAATCTTTGAGCATATTTTGTGATTATAATATAATAGGTAATTAAGGTTGGAGGCCATGGAAAAATCATTTTAGAGGAGAACTTAGAAATCTTATAATCATTAATTAGAATATAACTTATGATGTCTATACTCACTTGTGTACTTTCTAAATACCAGTTTGTATTAATTTCACCTATATTAACTTACGACCAAATATGTCACATTGGATGAGTCTGAGTCGGAAATGACTTTTCGATCTATGATAATGGTCATTACGGATCAAAAAGGTAATAAATAACTTTTTCAATTTTCTTGACTATTGGTCCCACCCATTTACATGGCAGCAACGTGAATGTTTAATAAAATTTGATAACCGACCAAGTTTTTGGTTACTTTTAAATCTACAATTCACCTTTGCTTGGTCCCGGTTTTTCCTACTTGGCATGTATGTGCCACATGTCACGGTTGACTAGGATGTCAGGGTGGTCCGTGTCAACTTTGGTTTGTTGGTCTTTTTCATGTTTATAGACAAACAAAGAAATATTTTCATCAATTATATCCCATCACAATGTAACCGACCAACTTCATAAGAAATATTGTTGAAAATGGTCATAAATAGTCTATTTTGATCATTTTGTATTACACCATTTTATTTTTTGGAAAAACACTAATATATTATTTGAAATTATATAATATAATATATTTGCACTAAGATGTTTTTTTATAAATTACATAATGTGGTTGAAAAAAAATTGTTGTATTTAGTACCAATTATTTACTCCTATAAATTGTTTAACTTAATTAATTTAGAAATACATATTTTATAAAAAATAAGTAAATTAGTTTTAAAAGTTCAAATTTGAATGATTCATGTAGAACTTTTAAATATTACTCTCTCGGTCCCTTTGAAATATATACAAATGGTTTGGTATTAAGAAATAGTGTAATTTTGAAGAAAAAAAGTAAGAAAATTGAGTAAAGTGATGGTACTCATCAATATTATATATATATATATATATATATATATAGGGGGCTACTCTAATACAAACCTCCTTATAATGAAAACTAAAAACTAAAATAATTTTTTTGTTAAATCACGTGAAAACATGGCACATATGGAGAAAATACAGTGAAGTCGGATTTCAAAAAAGTTCACCGATTAACGGGAAAAATTAAATAAATAACGGAGGGGAAAAACTAGAATTATGTGTAGGAGGGAGCATATATATAGTGTGTACTACATCTAGGGGGCCCTTGGATTAGATTGATCTAAGGGCTGATATTAGTTTCTAGTTTTTATTTTAATTTTAGTTTCTATTTGATTATTTGTATATATATATATATGTAACTAGTGAGTAGTTAATTTCTATATAACAAAATTTTACAATTCTGAGTCACTTTGAAAATGTATAGAATTGAGACCGAGAGAGTGGGAATATGCACGGATTACAAAATTCAATAATTTATCATTTGTAATTGTGTTTTTGGATTACTAAATAAAATAATAAATTTAATAAATATTTTATTTTGATATTTATCATACAACTATAAAAAACAAACAAAAAGTAATTTTTTATTTTTAAACCTTACAAAGAATATGAACTAAAAAAAATAATAGACAAATAGAAAAATTACTTGATTCAAGAATATTAGTAAAGAAATTTCTAAGAAATTTCCTACAAATTTCTAATGTTTTATATACCAGCCCCTATATAAACTTAAGGGTGTTGCACATACTCCATAATCCCTAATTCCTTGACGGCCGCCCCAATCTTACCATATTCCAGAACTTCAAAATTTAGTATATGACCAACCCATTGAGCTGCAAAGATGGTGAGGAGAGCGGATCCCCGGAAGACATGAGGATCTTTGTGCTAAAGGTACAACTAATTTCTAATAAATAAGATTTTGATTTGCTTGTATTATAGGTTGACACTTTTAATCCTTAAATTTTTTCATATGTGTAGCTTTATCAGGGATTGTTCATTATACATCAAAGATCTGGGGAGGTATACATACTAATTCCCTTTTGATTCTTTTATATGATTTTTATTTATTTTTATTAAAATAGTGTAATGTTTTGCACAGGAGGTGATAGGAAAGGTCACCCTATCACAGTTGCGGCTAAAGGGAGTTCTGCATAATCTTGCCCCAAAACTCGAAAAAGTGCGGCAGCCATCACAGTTGACCCCACTGTAGCAGCACAATACATCCGTCTGTTTTGCCCGTTCTTCCCATAAACCATGTCTCGTATTAGGTCATCTGATTCGAATGAGGGTGTCATCTGATTGTCCAAGGAGGTCGTAGTCATCCTCTTTGTCACTGTCCTTGTTGTACTAATTTTTTATTATCTATTATCTTTTAAATTCAAGCAATGTAATCGTAGTAATCCGTTTGGAAATAATAGATAAATTAATATCATGTTAATTATTATTAATCAATATTGTTAAATTGTGAGGATCTATATGCAGATATCTTAAATTGATAATATTAGTTATCTCTTGTATACATTACTCAAACTACAACAAAGAAGAGTTTATTTCATTTACTTTTATATAAATTATATAGTCATAACATCTTTTTATTGATTATTAACTATAAATTAAATTTTTAAAATTGAAATAAGTAACAATTACTTTATATAGACAAAAGTTTTAAATAATATCTATCCAACATTCCTATCAAGCAAAGTCTATATAATATGTAATATATCAATTGTATAATAATTTCAAACTAATTTTACTTTACTTATAAGTATTGTTTTGTATGTGTTTAAAAGCCTAGCACGTGTGGAGATAAATTTAAAATAAATTTAGTTGGCCAACAATCATCCAAAACAAAAATAAACTCCAAAGAACCCAAAATTTAATATATAAAATAAATTTCTAATCCACAATTAAATTCAAATGTAAACAAAAACAATATGTAATCACAAAGAAATGCTTTTAATGAAAAGAAATGAGAAAAAAAAATGATAAGTAGTGCACCAATAACATCTAATTATGTAAAAAAAGATTAGAAAAATAAAATTATTAATATTATATAGGGATAAAAAAATATAAATGAATTTGAGAATCTCTTGATCACATTTTCAATTATATATAATAGGTAATTAAGGTTGTAGTCCATGCGAAAATCCTTTCACACGAGAGTATAAAAATCATATAATCATTAATTAGCTTATAATTCTTCTATGTCATTGTGAAATAATGATGAAAATGCCTATGTCTATAGCATTCTTGGAAAACTCTACACTTTCTTCGAACCACCCCTTTTCTTGATTGACCAATTTATTTATTTATTTTTTTCAAAATTTATAGCAGATTTCATTAATAACATGAAAAAAATTCAATCGGTACAAACCCCCAATTCATCATGCAACCAGGTTGAAAAACAAATAGACGAACTAAATAATTAGCCTCTTTGTTTCCGGATTGCTTAACTGACTGAATACAAATATTCTGAAAATTAAAAATAAAGATAATGGTTTCTCGAGCGATCCAGCCTGCATCTCCACCGAAAACAGTAGTTTCACAATTGCCCTCACATTAATTCCATGGATCGTACAATGTTCAGAGGACTCAATTGCAAAAAACTGAGAGGGCCCTCGTGTTATGAACAAAAATATTTTGTGAGAGGTGAGCACATGCGCTTTTCACTACCGTATCAAAAGCACCCCAACTATCTACCTGCCGGACACCATCTATAAATAATAACTCAATTAACGAAACGAAAAAGAAGCGAATTTTTGAACAGAATCCAATATTTATTGAAAGGAAGTTAAAAACAAATGATAAAAATGTTGTATGGATGCAGAGAGAGGATGAAGATAGAGATGCAGATGGGTAGAAGGGTGAAGAAGGAGGTGTGATGATTAGGGTTAAAGGAAGATGGGGCGGCCGACTCTCATCGAGAGAGAGGGAGAACTGATTGACCAATTTTTAATACTCTTTTGACATATAATTCTAAACACTCTTTAGCCTTTCCGGGTTTTTGCATCTTCAAATGCCTTAATTAATAGAAAGAACTTAGGTGTGTGTAATGTACATAATTATAAAAATAAAAATAACATACAACAAACTTCTTGGTAACTTCTTCAGCCCATTTCGAATTTTGTGCAAGAATGGCAATACACGTGTATGCCCAACTACCCATTTTGAACGAATAGTCGCATTCAATATCTTCACTGTTGTATCATTGTATATACTTTAAAATTAATTTTAATGTAGTCAGTCATAAACACAAAAGCTTCATAATCTATGAGCTAATCTTGTTCATATTTTTCACATACATTTTGAAGTTGAATGAGATTTATACGATAAACATATATAAATAATTACTGTCCCACTTGGAATTTGATGCGGCATGGTGTTCTTGGGTTCTTTTCCCTAAACTTGCGATCGAAATGTGATCTAGGTCATTTCCATGCCCGGGTCTCTATATTGGTCTTACAAGTGTTTTTGGTAATCTTACGGGTGTTCTGATTGCGTGGAGAAGGTAGACTAGGTGTTCGTAAAATAGCACAAGTTCTTCGACTAAGTCCACGACCACGTCCCATGTCTCTGATTAGCATTTTCCCTGCATACTACAAAGTAATTAGAAAATATTTCCAAGTAATTAGATATCATTCATGCAAGATACTAAATATAACAAAAAAAACATAATTTCCAAGTCAGATAAATCGTCAAAATAATGAAAAACTAATAAAACAAGATCAAAAGCATTGATAAAATTCTACATACTCTCATTTCATATCATACGATTAAACTTAGAAATCTTAATTCGTATTCGTAAATACAACTCATAGAGAACTAACAACATTAAACCCATATCAAATAAAGACGCAAATAAAAAAAAAGGTTAATAAGAATTTGGGCGATTAATAGAGTTTGTAGTTAACTTTGATATATAAATTAATTATTTTAATAAATTATATGTGTCTATATTATTTTGAAAAGTGCTAACAAAATTTTAGAATAGTGTTAACCAAGATCAAATCAATCAATTATACCATATTTTCCTTGAAAAATGTCAAAATTAATCCGGACAGCGCACGGATTATTAAATAATTTATTTATTTTTTTATAAAAATAAGATTATACTAATAATAGGAAAAAAATATTAAAATTAATCCGTGCATCGCACGGGTTACACGCTTGTATAACATTAAAGAAGAATTCAATTATCAAATTATTAGTAACTTTATTTTCTGTGAGATACGAAATAAGGTCATATATATGTTTACTATAATATTTTTGTCCGAATTAGAAAAAAAAGGATTGAAATTTAAGTATCTAATTATAATCAATACATAAAAAAATAAGCGTGCTAAGTCCATTATTACGGTTTCAATAATTATCTATAGTTTGGTTTCGTTTGAGGGATGCCCTCAGTGTCGAGGAACACGTAATAAAATAAATATTAACTTTCTTTACTAATATTAACTTGCACTTGAATAATTAAAGAAAAAAACCTTTTGCTTTAATTTTTGTTGATTTGTAACAAAGGGACGTTAAGTTTTTTTAGCTATGCGTGTAGGCTTTATGACCCGTAAGTCCACTGGTACAATTAGACACAATTAAAACATAAATAAGACTGAACCTTTTGAACCGCGCACATCAAATAACAAAGTTTAGAAACAGTTATATATTAATACTATTTACACATGAAGATGAAAAGGAAAGCCGATCAAATTGCTCAAGAAGTATGATCAAAGAAAAAAAATCGAAGGAAGGAATTGAAAGATGGAGAAGGGATCAGACCAAAAAGAAACAAAAAAATAATGAATCGATGAGTTAATTTCTAGTGTTCATATACGCATTTTGAATTCAATGCCTTTTCAATTTATGGGTATTATGATTAATTGATTTCAATTGTTTAGGTATAATGTAAGACTTTATTGTTAAGGTGCTTTTGTACATGTGTTGATGTACTCATACCTATCATCTCACCTATCATCTGAGTTCTTAATCCCATAATCTTACTCAGCCTCTTTAATACTTAGTTATATATATATATAATGTATATGTATAACATTCCCCCATTTATCGATCCCCATCAATGTATATTGTTACTCGAATTATGACAAATTAGCAAGCCATCTGGTTGTTTTTTAACATGTCATAGAGCCATATCAGCACTCGGTTAGTCCATTTAAATATGTTGACAATGATCATGTAAATGCAAGTTAGTCGACTGCAAACTTTTTGAGTTTAATTACCCAACTACAAAGAAGTGAGTTCAATTATGTTTTAGCCTATTAACCAGAAATAAAGTAGTTTAGATTAAAGGTGGGAGTATATAATATATATAGATAAATAGATCGGGTTTTTAATAAATATGTTTGTATTGGATTTTAATAAGCTCACTTCACGAATGTTGTTTAGCCCAAAATACCGACCAATGATTTATCTTGAATGCGACTTTAATATAGTACTAACTAACAACTTATGTGATGCACGAGTTTATATTATTGTGATATAAATAATGCAATGATTCTAATATGATTTTAGTGCGAATAATAATATTATTTTAATTGGATATTAATATATCTAAATTGGATAAAAATATATACTATATAAAGCACTAAAAAAATATTATATTTCCATATTAGAATTTAAGCTATCACTTTGAATTGGATTTTTAAAAAAATATGTTTTATTAGATTTTAGTAACCCATTTTTATCAAATCCATTGATTCTGAGTAGTTAATCCCATTGTAATGACCAACGATTTATCTTAAGTTCGGCTTTATAGTAGTATAGAATATCGAACAACGCATGCGATGCACGAGCTTATTTTAATATTATAGTTGTAATGTTCTGAATCTAATATGAATATATTGTGCATAATAATAATTGAAAATTAATAAATCTAAATTGGATATAGATATATATTATTTAAAGAATTATCAAATTATTATGATTACAGATTCTAAACTTATAATATATCACTTTGTATTAGTTTTAAGATGATTGTTTGTAATAGATCTTAATAAGCTATCATGTTTATACCATGTAAGCTCATCTTTGTATTAGATTTTAATAAGCTCATTTTTCTGTCGAGGCCATAATTCTCATGAACGATTTATCTTGAGTTTGGTTTTAATATAGTAGTATAGATAACATGTGCGATGCACATACTTATTTTAATATGGATGTTATAATATTATATATGACTTTATTATGATTTTATTATGCATAAAAATAATATTTTAGTTCGATAATAATAATCCTAATTTGGATATAGATATAACCTATCTAAGGATTAACGAATTATTATGATTTCGGATTGTAAATTTATACCCTGTCACTTTGTATTGGTTTTACAGGATTGTTTGCATTAGGTGTAAGCCCATCATACCCAAGTCTGTTGATACCAAGTAAGCTCATGTTTGTAGTAGAATTTAGTAAGAACGTTTTACTAAGTCCGTTGGCCCCAAGTTTTCCCGTTGAGCATATAATACCGACCTACGATTTATGTTTAATTCGTTTTAAAATATTAGTATGAAAATAACAATATTAAGTTATCTTTAACGACATATGCTCCTTGCCTAGAAAACTTGTTCTCTCAATTAAAAATAGAAGACATTATCCATCCATATGAAGAGACACATGAATTGCTAGTGGATGGTACCATGGAGATTAAAATGTTGAGGTATGATCTTTGTAACAGTTGCATAGAATTTTATACATAACCTCTGTCCATGTATCATGGTTCGATACTTTGAGGAGTAAAGATAAAAGAAACCAAGTACCTTTTTAAGTCCCTGCTAATTCACTTTTCCACATTATGTCCTTGTGAAATGTTTTTTGTTACATTTAAAATTCTTTATAAATTCCTTAATGTGTTATCTACATTTTGTGAAATGTACTTGTATATGTAAACAAGAATGCTTGAACTATATAACACATCGTGGCCCTGGCTATCAGCCAAAAATAATTAGGATTCTATAAGGAGGCTTATGTAATCCTTAAAAAAGTAATTAGGTAATGGGAAATGATTTTTCTTGGTGAATTGTGAATTATGTATGTGATTATATGTATGCAGTAAACACACATGACACAGCAAAAGGAACCAAAGTAAAAAAAATATATTGGTACATGTTTCACGCGAATATTTTAATAGATTAATTAGTCACTAATTAATATATTGAAATAGGCATAAAAAACCTACTGTTCCATTTATTTCTCTGACACTAATTTTTTTCGTTCATGTACTAGCCATTTGTGAGGTGATCAGTTTTGAGTGATCTGCTCAATCCTCTAACTTTAGATCTAGCATGTCATTAAGCTACAAGTGCTTATACTTTGTCCTTTGTCTAATGTTTTCTGCTCTTCACTTCCCGATATTTCCATCTGATATGTACATTAGTGAAATTGTTGATGCTGCAAAGTCATTCAGGTATATCTTGAAAATTTTCATCAGAGCTGGTCTGGTACATTGAGGTCTCACCAGAATTACCATGTGATCATACAGTTTTAAAGAATCACATGAAGTCTCATCTGAGCATTCTTTATAATGTTTATTGGAATTATCTGATTAATTATCTGTAAAAGCTATATATGACCTGCTTATTTTAGTTTCTAGTTTTTATTTTAATTTTAGTTTCTATTTATATAACTAGTGTAGTGGAAAAGATAATGGATATAAGGGAGTAGTTAATTTCTATATAATAAAATTTTACAATTTTGAGTAACTTTGAAACGGTATAGAATTGAGACGGAGAGAGTGGGAAATATGCACTGATTACAAAATTCAAAAAATTTTCATTTGTAATTGTGTTTTTGGATAACTAAATAAAATAATAAATTTAATAAATATTTTATTTTGATATTTATCATACAACTATAAAAAAACAAACAAAAAAGTTATTTCTTTATTTTTAAACCTTACAAAGAATATGAACAAAAAAAATAATAGACAAATAGAAAAATTACTTGATTGAAGAATATTAGGTAAAGAAATTTCTAAGAAATTTCGTAAAAAATTCTAATGTTTTATATACCAGGGCCTATATAAATTAAGGGTGTTGCACATACTCCATAATCCCTAATTCCTTGACCGCCCCAATGTTACCATATTCCACAACTTCAAAATTGAGTATATGACCAACCAATTGAGCTGCAAAGATGGTGAGGAGAGCGTATCTGGGGAAGACATCAGGGTCTTTGTGCTAAAAGTACAACTAATTTCTAATAAATAAGATTTTGATTTAACTTTTTATTATAGGTTGCCACTTTTAATCCTTAATTTTTTTCATATGTATAGCTTTATCAGGGATTGTTCATTATACATCAAAGATCTAGGTAGGTATACATACTAATTCTCTTTTTGATTCTTTTATATTGACTTTTATTTATTTTTATTAAAATAGTGTAATGTTTTGCACACGGGGTGATAGGAAAGGTCACTCTATCTGATTATTCCATGTCCTCAGATTTCTTGCATTGGTGGCCTTAGCACTTGCGACTAAAGGGAGTTCTGCATAATCTTGCCGCAAAACTAGAAAAAGTCCCCCACTGTAGCAAAACTCGTATTAGGTCATCTGATTCGAATGAGGGTGTCATCTGATTGTCCAAGGAGGTCCGGTAGTCATCCTCTTTGTCACTGTCCTTGTTGTACTAATTTTTTTAATTATCGATTATCTTTTAAATTCAAGCAATGTAATCGTAGTAACCCGTTTCCAAATAATAGATAAATTAGTATCATGTTCATTATTATTAATCAAATATTGTTAAATTTGTGAGGATCTATATGCATATATCTTAAATTGATAATATTAGTTATCTCTTGTATACATTACTCAAAACAACAACAAAGAAGAGTTTATTTCATTCACTTTTATATAAATTAGATAGCCATAACATCTTTTTATTGATTATTAACTATAAATTAAATTCTGAAAATTGAAATAAGTAACAATTACTTTACGTAGACAAAAGTTTTAAATAATATCTATCCAACATTCCTATCAAGCAAAGTCTATATAATATGTAATATATCAAATGTATAATAATTTCAAACTAATTTTACTTTACTTATAAGTATTGTTTTGTATGTGGTTTAAAAGCCTAGCACGTGTGGAGATAAATTTAAAATAAATTTAGTTGGCCAACAATTATCCAAAACAAAAATAAACTCCAACGAACCCAAAATTTAATCTATAAAATAAATTGCTAATCCACAATTAAATTCAAATGTAAACAAAAACAATATGTAATCACAAAGAAATGCTTTTAATGAAAAGAAAAGGAGAAAAAATGATAAGTAGTGCACCAATCACATCTAATTATGTAAAAAAAGATTAGAAAAATAAAATTATTATCATTATATAGGGATAAAAAATATAAATGAATTTGAGAATCTCTTTATCACATTTTCAATTATAATATAATAGGTAATTAAGGTTGTAGGCCATGTGAAAATCCTTTCATAGTAGAGTATAAAAATCATATAATCATTAATTAGCTTATAATTCTTCTATGTCATTGTGAAATACTGATGAAAATGCCTATGTCTATAGCATTTTGGAAAACTCTACATTTTCTTCGAACAACGCTTTTTCTTGATTGACCAATTTTTATTTATTTTTTTGCCAAATTTATAGCAAATTTCATTAATAACATGAAAAAAACTCAATCGGTACAAAACCCCTAATTGATCATGCAACCAGGCTGAAAAATAAATAGACGAACTAAATAATTAGCCTGTTTGTTTCCGGATTGCTTAACTAACTGAATAAAAATATTCTGAAAATTAAAAATGAAGATAATGGTTTCTCAAGCGATCCAGCCTGCATCTCCACCGAAAACAGTAGTTTCACAATTGACCCTCACATTAATTCCATGGATAGTACAATGTTCAGAGGACTCAATTGCAAAAACTGAGAGGGCCTTCGTGTTATGAACAAAAATATTTTGTGAGAGGTGAGCACATGCGATTTTCACTACCGTACCAAAAGCACACCATCTACCTGCCGGACACCAGCTATAAACCTACCGAAAGTGTTGTTGATGCAAGATATCCAGATCTCCCAATATACCGTGAAATCCATTTTCAACACATCGCATAATGCGAGACACATCGCACAAAGTGAGACAATCAGACACATAAATAATAACTCAATTAAACGAAACAAAAAAGAACCGAATTTTTGAACAAAATCCGATATTTATTGAAAGAAAGTTAAAAATAAATGATAAAAATTTTGTATGGATGAAGAGAGAGGATGGAGATAGAGATGAAGATGGGTAGAAAGGGTGAAGAAGGAGGTGTGATGATTAGGGTTAAAGAAAGACGGGGCGGCCGACTCTAATCGAGAGAGAGGGAGAATTGATTGACCAATTTTTTAATATTCTTTTTGACATATAATTCAAAACACTCTTTAGCCTTTTCGGGTTTTTGCATCTTCAAATGCCTTAATTAATAAAAAGAACTTAGGTGTGTGTAATGTACATAATTATAAAAATAAAAATAACATACAACAAACTTCTTGGTAACTTCTACAGCCCATTTCGAATTTTGTGCAAGAATGGCAATATACGTGTATGCCCCAACTGCCCATTTTGAACGAATAGTCGCATTCAATATCTTTACTGTTGTATCATTGTGTATACTATAAAATTAATTTTAATGTAGTTAGTCGTAAACACAAAAGCTTCATAATCTATGAGCTAATCTTATTCATATTTTTCACATACATTTTGAAGTTAAATGAGATTTATACAATAAACATATATAAATAATTACTGTCCCACTTGGAATCTGATGCGGCATGGTGTTCGTGGTTTCTTTTCCCTAAACTTGTGATCGGAATTTGATATAGGTCATTTCCATGCTCGGGTCTTTATATTGGTCTTACAAGTGTTTTTGGTAATCTTACGAGTGTTCTGATTACGTGGAGAAGGTAGACTAGGTATTCGTAAATCACACAAGTTCATCCACTAAGTCCACGACCACGTCCCATGTCTCTGATTAACATTTTTCCTTGCATATTACAAAGTAATTAGAAAATATTTCCAAGTAATTAGATATCATTCATGCAAGATACTAAATATAACAAAAAAAAGACATAATTTCCAAGTCAGATAAATCGTCAAAATAATGAAAAATTAATAAAACAAGATCAAAAGCTTTGATAAAATTCTACATGCTCTCATTTCATATCATACGATTAAACTTAGAAATCTTAATTAGTATTTATAAAGACAACTCATAGCAAACTAACAACATTAAACCTATATCAAATAAAGAAGCAAATAAACTCCCCCCCTCTAGCTCTTACGCAAACATAGGTATACATAATCGAAACTTGATGTACATGACACAAAATAACAATACAACTTACTAATTGTATAATTTATATATTTTATTCATATTAAATCATTTTTCTACATCATTATTTCAAAATGAAAGCATTTGTCATCACAAAAGATAACATAGAAAATGAACAATAACAATTAATGAAGCTCAAAAAACTCAAACCTTTGAAGAACATATAAATGTGAGATTTAACTCTTACTAATTCATCAAAAATTTAAAAAAATATAGATGAAGAACACATTCGGTTATTAGTTTACTATAAAGAGCCACATTTATTCTCTCCTTCTCCATCATACTTATACATATATTTGTATAAATATGAATACACCATACACATAAAAACAATCATATGAACAACACAATTGAAACAAATTAACAAATATTTAATGTTAAACATGTTGATTTAAGACAGCCACATTCATTCTCTCTATATATCACACTCATACCTATAAATATATATATATATATATATATATATATATATAAATACATATATATGTATAAAGAGGAACAAAAGATATACATATAAAGAACACAAAAAATAAATGAAATAAGTTGGCAAATATAGGTAATTAGGATAACGCACTAATGTTTTATATAGTCTATATGTGGTCTTATCTCTTTCAAATTAGTTGTTGATTAAATGTAATCCAACTAATAAATTTACAGTTTTAAGACTATATTTTTTCAAATCTAACCTAAATAATTTTTCTAATTTATTTACCCAAAACTGAATGATTATTAAAGAATACTTATATAGTAATTATTGAATTTTTGTAAAATGGTTTAGAGTTTCATGTAATAAGGGAAAATATAATGGGTTCGTATTAGTTTTCATTCTAGGAAAATAACGACATCATATTTACTATATACACCCTTTTTATCATGTATGCCACTCATGACAGATACTTAATTATTTAATAATGAATAGGAAAGTAGTGTGTTGGTTCAATTAAATGGCGGGTCGTATTTCTAAGCATTGCATGTTTATTTATATGCATTTGTATACTTATTTTTTATTTAATTATTAACATATTTAAATTTTGTTTAAATTAGTTGTACTTTCTATATATTTACATGTTTACTTAGATGTACTTATATACTTATTTCCTATTTTACTAACCTACTTTAATATTACACATTAATAAAATATTAATGGGATATACATATTTATAATTAAACCAACACAAAACTAGTATATTCTCATTATTGGTTTTCTTGAGCTTTCTAGGACTTACTTAGAGTTTCTCATGTTAGCTTTAATGTTGATATATCATAGAAATCCTTTAGAAAATTACTCCATTCACCACTTGATTAACAAAAAAGAGAGTCTTCTTAACTGTTAGTGGATTTCCCTTCAAAGTATTAGTTATTATGGTAAGATAACATGTATGGTTCTTGGTATCCATATTCCACAATCTTTCAAAAATCTTGAGATTCTTACAATACCGAAATCGATTTTCTTGTGTGTCTCCATGCCGACGCACATTAACAACTTAAATTTTTTTTTAGCTCTAATCTCATTAATAACAATGGCTCTCGTGCATAAAAATCTATATGATCATGTAAATGTATTTGTTACATATGTAAACAAGAATGCTTGAACTATCTAACACATGGTGGCCCTGGCTATCAGCCAAAAGTAATTAGGAGTCTATAAGGCTTATGTAATCCTCAAAAAAGTAATTAGGTAATGGGAAAGGATTTTTCTTAGTGAATTAGTGAATTGTAAATTGTGTATGTGATTATATGTATGCAGTAAACACACATGACACAACAAAAGGAACCAAAGAAAAAAAAATATATTTGTACATGTTTCACGCGAATAGTTTAATAGATTAATTAGTCACTAATTACTATATTGAAACAGGCATAAAAAACCTACTGTTCCATTTATTTCTCTGACACTAATTTTTTTCGTTCATGTACTAGCCATTTGTGACGTGATCAGTTTTCAGTGATCTGCTCAATCCTCTAACTTTAGATCAAGCATGTCATTAAGCTACAAGTGCTTATACTTTGTCCTTTGTCTAATGTTTTCTGCTCTTCATTTCCAGATATTTCCATCCGATGTGTACATTAGTGGAATTGTTGATGCTGCAAAGTCGTTCACGTATATCTTGCAAATTTTCATCAGAGCTGGTCTGCACATTAATGATAACAATCAGATATGCATTAACATTCATTATAGGTTAGAAATTATTACCATGTGATCATACAGTTTTAAAGAATCACATGAAGTCTCATCTAAGCATTCTTTATAATGTTTATTGGAATTATCTGATTAATTATCTGTATAAGCTATATATGCCCTGCTTATTATGAACTTCTTCAGTTACTTCATACTTTTGAGCTAACCATTGGCCAGGAGTGCCATGAAACTATCAAGTCAAATTTATTAATAATCAATAAGCAATTATGCAGTAAGATCTTAGATAAGGTTCCTCTTAAATCTTAATAGTGCAACTTTATGGGAAGTAAATATTTTTTTCCAGGACTATATGCTCACCTCTGCCTTTGCTAGAGACCAGGTCTCTGGTGGAGCATACTAAGGCGAGTTGTGGTGAAATTGGCAAATAAATCAAGGTCAGAACTTTTCATAATTGAAATCCATATAACAACATGCACTCTCGCTTTCTTGTAAGATGTATCTACTTATTTGTAACTATGAGCTCTCTTAGCAGGCCAAGATTTATGTTGCAAATTTATTAACCAATCTAAGTTAGAATAACATTGTTATAAGCCCTCACTTCTCTAAGCAAAGAGTATTGATCTCAGATCTTTATTTTAAGTAAGTTAGACAAGTCACCTTTTTGTATACGAACACAAAATAAACCTCAAATTCAGTCTAGGTTTTGGGTTTACTTTTGGGTACATGACATGAAAAGAAAATACACCAATAGTTAAATAATTAAATAAATATTTCAAAATTTTATAAATACATATTGGGTATAGAAGTTTTAATAAAACAAAATAAAAAATAGTTCCAAATTTGAGTTCAACAAAATTTGACTACACTTGACTCATTATAACTTAATGACTTGAGACTCAACTAGTAAAACTTTAACCGAAAAGTTTGGTAATTAAATATTTTTATTTATATATTAGACCATCCAACCACATGGATGTTAAAATGGTTACAAGAAAATGTTATATGCAAATTTTAACAATTTTTAATCATTAGACCTCGATTATTTTAACAAATAAGGTATCATTAACTTAACTAAATATTTCACCACACAATCTTTTTCATGGAATTTATGCTCAAATTACAATTAAGGTATCATGATTTTAAATTTTTTATTAAAATTACAATTTGTTAATATAATTTATTATATTTTTAATATTATAATATTTGTAAGAAAAAAGTTAATTAATTACAATTTTAATTTCGTAGAAATTATAAGAAAGAATAAGAAAAATATTAATCGACACTCCTAAATTCGACCGGTTACAGTTGAATTTAGTGCCACTTCAATAGTCCCCTTGCATTAGATCTAACACACCAAATTTAACCCCTAAAACACTCATCCAACGGTTGAATTTACATTTAATAAACCAAATTATAAGTAAAAAAAATGATTAAATAAAATTTTTAACCGGAAGCCCTCCTTTCACTCACGTAACCCACCCCTTCTCTTTTTCTCTCTCCCCCTCTATTTCTATTTGTGTCCCTCCCACCATCTTACTCTCCCTCCTGAAGGTAATAATTCGGTAGAGAGCTAGGTAGATAATTTTTCAAAAATTTCCATTTTCTTGATTTTAATTCGAATTAGACTTTTTACTTTAGGTTGTTTATTGATGTGTTTGAAGTTACGAATCGATAGATCATTGAACATGAGCGTGTAGATAATTTTTTCATGATTTATGATTGACTGTGTTGCTCCATTTACATGCTTGGTATGTGGTGGGGAAATTGTTTATATTAATGTTTTTTTAGTTTGGTGAATTTTTTGTTAATGTTGTTTTTTCTTTACATACGTTCAATTGATTTTGGCCGGAATCGGTTAAATGCTAGTTATTTGTAAGTTTGGATATGAATATGAGATTGTTGGGTTAATTTTGAGTGTATTAAGTTGGAAAATTGGACTGAAAACTGAGCTTTTTTGGAGAAATTAAAGCTGCTGGAATATGACTGGACCTGGGTAAACTCACTGGAATCTGGAAATTTTCCAATTTCCAGCGAGAGATTTGTCTCTTAAAACTGGTGTTTGTTAATTCAACCGAAGGTGGTGGAATTTAGATTCGCATCTTTGACCATATACGGTCAATTTAATTTTAGGCAGACATTTTAAATTTATTCAAAATATTTAATAGTTTGGGGGGGATTTTCAATTTTTTGGTGAAAAGTCAAATTCGACTACCTTGGTCAAATTTGGCCAGTTGAATTTAAGCGGTTTTTTTTAAATGGTCAAAACTAGCTAGTCCAATTTACTTTAAAAATGACTGACTTACTAAATATTCCTCGCGTATCATGACCGATCCAGAAACTAAAAGATACGACCGTGTCCTGACATATTTAGGTAAATGCGAGGACTTTTGGGCCGGTCGTATTTACCTGTTTTTCTTATAGTGATAGCTCATCTAAATATGAGGGGTTGTTAATATGACGTAATATATAAGTTGATCCACATGTTAAATGACTTAATCAAGGGAAAGATGGGATCTAATAAATTCGACATCATAAACTTTGAAATTCTTGAAGAATTGCCCTCACCGATTTTCCAATTTTCAAATAGTTCTTGGCTAAATGATATTATACTTCATTTTGATGTCTCTCAACTTTGTTTCTTTCATTTTGTACTTAGTGGTGCAACAAACCATATGGTTTCTCTAACCCTCTCAGTTATCTACCTCTCTTTCACCTTTTTCAGTTGATGGAAGTGCTTTGGGCGTGGATCCTATCACGTTTTGCCTTTCCAATTAAAATTCAAATAAATTCTCTTGTGTAATAAAGAAATATTTAATCTCATTACATCCTTTATTTCACAAATTCCATATATTGGCATATTAGTTCTTGTATGTTCTTGCAATGACTTGGTTTGCCAAATGTTCACGGTTGTGGTGGTTAATATGTTAAGAGACACCAACACCAAAGGTAAGTCTCATCCGGAGAAAATTAAGGGTTGAGGTATTGTTTCGACCACTTCAAATTGTTTTATCTTATATCCTTTTCATTTATGAAGGAATAATATGTGCAAAGTTTATATGTTTTTTTAATATTTTTTGTTTTAATAAAAGTATTGTTGCTTGATTGTCACGTTTATTAATTATATCATTCACGAGGATTTAATTAAACATGGGTTTTTAAAATATTTTTTATTTTTGTTAAAGTATTGTTCCTTGATTAGGTTATAACTGTTCCAGTCATACCTGGTAACGCTTTAAGAGGACATAAGAGAAACTGCAATAGATTAGTTATTCATTCTCCTAATTTTTGTAACTTAAATTTTAGGGAATGAGTGTACTAGTACAACGGATTAAGCATCATATCTCCCAAGACTTTGAAGAAGGAAGACTGTGCATCTTCACTAGTGTAACAGATTTTTTCTTATGTACACACATTTGCAACATGATGCTCTATGATATGATACATTATTTCTCTACTTGTTTGGGGTCAACTTCAACTTTATACTCACATCGGTGTGCCTCCAGACTCAACTGCAGTTCAGAAGTACACGGTTTAAGTTCCAACTGTATCATTACTGCAAATGTTTGCTTTCCAGCATGGGTGATGGACCCTGGACCTGCTGTGCATTATGGGTGTAAATTATTAATATTATCAAAACAATTCCATTAGTGTTGCAACTATTCTGAATTTTCAGATGTTGCCAGTAGCCGTGAACCATTTGACCTCTGTGAACAACATTATGGAAATTCCTTTAACCTCCCAAGCCTATTTAACCAGCAGCATAATTCAGAGCACAAGTTTAATAATGTTGGAGGAGCCAGGATCACTATTGCAGGTGTCTTGAGGATGAATGAGAATAAGCTCCTGATTAGCATATCCAGACGACTGGGGCACATGGCTCCACGGGCCCACATGATGAATTGAAGAGGAGAAGTTCCAAAGGTTCATCAGATGTGAATTCAGGAGCAGTTCTCTAGGCTCATCAGATGAGTAATCCAAAAGCATGAGAATCTCTTAGGTTATTAGATTTTTAAACCAAAAATGAGAACTTTATAAGGTACATTACAAAAGGACAAGTGCAAGAGGATAATTGGAATTTAAATCGAAAAGGAGAAGGTCTAGCTGTCTGTCTCTCACATGATAACTACAAAGAGAGAAGTTTTGCAATGAATAGACACAAAGAACATAAGCAAAACCTGTAATTAAATATCAAACATGTATAAGTATCCCACAAAAAAGCAAGCCGAGCAATGTATCACAAAAAATGGCACCAAAGTATCTTTATCTTCCAACAAGGTCGGCGATTGGCAAAGCGCTTGGTTGGAAATCTAAGAATTTTCGGTTGCATTGCATATGCACATATTCCTGACAAGAAAAGAAAAAAGCTAGATGAGATTAGATGAGATTGTCAAGAAATGTATCTTTACGGCATATGACAAAAGAAGCAAGGTCTATCGACTCTATAAACCACTAAAAAAATTTAATCTTTTCACGTGGTTGTATGCATGATGAAGTAGACTTTCGGTGATGGAGCGTAAAAGAAAGAATTGTAGCACGTCTATTGTGTAATGATTGATGATGATGAAGATACTCTTTGTGTAATGATTGATGATGATGATGATGAAGATAAATCAACAAAGATAATAGTGGAAATGATGATCCAATCCTCGGCAAAAGTTCTTAACAAATTCCTATATGTTGACACAATTGACATCAGAACGTAGAAGCAATAGTGTAGGTGGGCACCAAAAATATACGGAGTCTCCATGACATCTATAATGCAATAAGTCAGCTGGTACAAACAACCTTTATATGGTTATTCCTTTGTTTTGTTTAATGATCTACTAAAATTTTAGTAGTGCTTGAGTCACTTTCAAAAGATAAAGAATTCTCCCTAATTTAGGAATCTAAAAAAGTAGATGAATAATATGTTCTTACCTGTGTGCCCTTGAACTTGTTGCTGATCTTCTTCTTGTTGGGACCCAGGTTGGGTCTTGGCTTTGTGACTGTCCTTGCAGAATGAATGTTGGGTATTGGCCTTGGTGTTGCCCTTGATATTGTTCTTGCTGTAGGCGAAACAATAGAGTAAAACTACTCAAATTTCAGAAACTAAACATGTTAACATGTTGATGCTTTAAAATAATTAAGATACTAATTTTTAAAAGAAAAACAAAAAATCAAAGCAATTATAATATATTCTAAATGCATTTCTCAGTGTAAATTAATTCTGCTGATCCCCGAGACCTTAAATCTTGAAACACTACAAAGTGTCAAATTTTATTTACAATTACAAAATTGAAATCCTTAATATCATAAAATGAATCCATATATAGTTTAAGTTGGTCACATAGACATATATTTAAATATATATTTCATACAACACCCATAAAAACATTAATTAATTTCCTACAAAGAGAATAATTACATGAGAGTTAAAAGAATTATCTCAAGTTTATCATTACCTAAGCTTAGAGTTTATAAGGGATAACACAAGATTGTGGGGGTACTTGTACAAATAATACACATATGTGTGTAGAAAAATTTTAGTGGGGTTATTAAGACATACATCTAACATAATAGAGCTAACATATGTGAATTTAAAATTCTACGGATGTTTTTAAGAAGTACTAGTGCTAGAATTGAAATGGACGTTCTAGATTCTTCTTACCATCTTCATTTTTTAAAAAATAAATGCCAAAATAGTAATATTATAATTTGAATAAATATATTTCATAATATATAGATTTTTAAAAGTAAGTCATATGTTTGGGAGAATATTATATTGGATTTTGAAATGATACAAGTATAATCAAAATTATTTAATTTTCTATGGGAATAGAAGATGGACAATCATAGATAAAAAACAATAATTAATGTATTATACCTACAAAAACCATCTCATCATCTTCTTCTATATTTATGTGGCTTCTGAAACAAACATTTTAAAAGTATTTTGAGGTTCTGGCGTTAAAAGAAATAAAGCTAGTATGATTAGGCTCATAATATATTCTATTGAATATTGTATAATTTTGAAAAATAAAATACAATATAAAATATTATGGTTATAATAGTTTGATATTTTGAGTACAAACATGTAGGTAAAACATGATAATGATTTGTTAATCATGTAAATTATATAGTTATTTAAATGCTATAGGGAGAAACCATCTATACTATACTATTATAATTGATTGGTTTGGTCGATGCTTAACACCTTCCTAAAATATTTGCTACCACCTTCCAAAAAAAATTAAACACATATAATTTATTAAAATATTTAATTTATGTATCCAACATAACTACAAACTCTATCATTTGTAATAGTTATATCTATATTATACTACTTAAACTCTAACTTCTTTACAAACTCTACTATACTACTTACATAAAAAAATAATTATATCATTAATTTCATATTTACATTAAATATTTTATAATTTATTTTCTTTTTATGAAAATAAGTAATTTACAAAAGTATGATAAGAAATATTAAAATTACCGGGCACCGCACGGGTTATAGGATAATTTATCGTACAAAATATATATTATTAATTAATAACATATTGTTCAATTTCAATTAATTTAATAAATTATTTAATAATCTATTATTCTATTTTATATATTTTATTAAGTGTTTTACTTTTAATAAAAAAAAGGTTAATAAGAATTTGGGCGATTAATAGAGTTTGTAGTTAAATTTGATATATAAATTAATTATTTTAATAAATTATATGTGTCTATATTATTTTGAAAAGTGCTAACAAAATTTAGAATAGTGTTAACCAAGATCAATCAATCAATTATACCATATTTTCCTTGAAAAATGTCAAAATTAATCCGGACAGCGCACGGATTATTAAATAATTTATTTATTTTTTATAAAAATAAGATTATACTAATAATAGGAAAAAAATATTAAAATTAATCCGTGCATCGCACGGGTTACACGCTTGTATAACATTAAAGAAGAATTCAATTATCAAATTATTAGTAACTTTATTTTCTGTGAGATACGAAATAAGGTCATATATATGTTTACTATAATATTTTTGTCCGAATTAGAAAAAAAAGGATTGAAATTTAAGTATCTAATTATAATCAATACATAAAAAAATAAGCGTGCTGAGTCCATTATTACGGTTTAAATAATTATCTATAGTTTGGTTTCGTTTGAGGGATGCCCTCAGTGTCGAGGAACACGTAATAAAATAAATATTAACTTTCTTTACTAATATTAACTTGCACTTGAATAATTAAAGAAAAAAACTTTTGCTTTAATTTTTGTTGATTTGTAACAAAGGGACGTTAAGTTTTTTTAGCTATGCGTGTAGGCTTTATGACCCGTAAGTCCACTGGTACAATTAGACACAATTAAAACAAAAATAAGACTGAACCTTTTGAACCGCGCACATCAAATAACAAAGTTTAGAAACAGTTATATATTAATACTATTTACACATGAAGATGAAAAGGAAAGCCGATTAAATTGCTCAAGAAGTATGATCAAAGAAAAAAAATCGAAGGAAGGAATTGAAAGATGGAGAAGGGATCAGACCAAAAAGAAACAAAAAAAATAATGAATCGATGAGTTAATTTCTAGTGTTCATATACGCATTTTGAATTCAATGCCTTTTCAATTTATGGGTATTATGATTAATTGATTTCAATTGTTTAGGTATAATGTAAGACTTTATTGTTAAGGTGCTTTTGTACATGTGTTGATGTACTCATACCTATCATCTCAGTTCTTAATCCCATAATCTTACTCAGCCTCTTTAATACTTAGTTATATATATATATATAATGTATATGTATAACATTCTCCCGTTTATCGATCCCCATCAATGTATATTGTTACTCGAATTATGACAAATTAGCAAGCCATCTGGTTGTTTTTTAACATGTCATAGAGCCATATCAGCACTCGGTTAGTCCATTTAAATATGTTGACAATGATCATGTAAATGCAAGTTAGTCGACTGCAAATTTTTTGAGTTCAATTACCCAACTACAAAGAAGTGAGTTCAATTATGTTTTAGCCGATTAACCAGAAATAAAGTAGTTTAGATTAAATGTGGGAGTATATAATATATATAGATAAATAGATCGGGTTTTTTAATAAATATGTTTGTATTGGATTTTAATAAGCTCACTTCACGAATGTTGTTTAGCCCAAAATACCGACCATGATTTATCTTGAATGCGACTTTAATATAGTACTAACTAACAACTTATGTGATGCACAAGTTTATATTATTGTGATATAAATAATGCAATGATTCTAATATGATTTTAGTGCGAATAATAATATTATTTTAATTGGATATTAATATATCTAAATTGGATAAAAATATATACTATATAAAGTACTAAAAAAATATTATATTTCCATATTAGAATTTAAGCTATCACTTTGAATTGGATTTTTAAAAAAATATGTTTTATTAGATTTTAGTAACCCATTTTTATCAAATCCATTGATTCTGAGTAGTTAATCCTATTGTAATGACCAACGATTTATCTTAAGTTCGGCTTTATAGTAGTATAGAATATCGAACAACGCATGCGATGCACGAGCTTATTTTAATATTATAGTTGTAATGTTCTGAATCTAATATGAATATATTGTGCATAATAATAATTGAAAATTAATAAATCTAAATTGGATATAGATATATATTATTTAAAGAATTATCAAATTATTATGATTACAGATTCTAAACTTATAATATATCACTTTGTATTAGTTTTAAGATGATTGTTGTAATAGATCTTAATAAGCTATCATGTTTATACCATGTAAGCTCATCTTTGTATTAGATTTTAATAAGGTCATTTTCTGTCGAGGCCATAATTCTCATGAACAATTTATCTTGAGTTTGGTTTTAATATAGTAGTATAGATAACATGTGCGATGCACATACTTATTTTAATATGGATGTTATAATATTATATATGACTTTATTATGATTTTATTGTGCATAAAATAATATTTTAGTTCGATAATAATAATCCTAATTTGGATATAGATATAACCTATCTAAGGATTACGAATTATTATGATTTCGGATTGTAAATTATACCCTGTCACTTTGTATTGGTTTTACAGGATTGTTTGCATTAGGTGTAAGCCCATCATACCCAAGTCTGTTGATACCAAGTAAGCTCATGTTTGTAGTAGAATTTAGTAAGCACGTTTTACTAAGTCCGTTGGCCCCAACTTTTCCCGTTGAGCATATAATACCGACCTACGATTTATGTTTAATTCGTTTTAAAATATTAGTATGAAATAACAATATGAAGTTATCTTTAACGACATATGCTCCTTGCCTAGAAAACTTGTTCTCTCAATTAAAAATAGAAGACATTATCCATCCATATGAAGAGACACATGAATTGCTAGTGGATGGTACCATGGAGATTAAAAATGTTGAGGTATGATCTTTGTAACAGATGCATAGAATTTATAATAACCTCTGTTGGAAATATGGGTATAAGTCCCATATGGTAGTCATCTTTTTGAGCATTATGACTAAAAGATGTGTGAGATATGAATATTCTCTTAATAATGAAATTATTATTTCCTTAGAATTTGGCTCAAATATTAGGCATAAATTAATTTGATTTTGTTTCAGATTAATTGATATGGTGTATGTCTTGATATATTTAATCTGATTATGTTTCAGATTATTTATGGAATAGAGTAGCTTGCAAGTATTACACCGATTCCATAATTAATGATATTTAATTATGGAAAAGAGTAGCGCACAAGCCTATCTACACATATATAAACACCTCTAAGGCGTTAGGGTTAGACACACCAAAAACATATTCGCCTCTAAACACAAATCTCTCTCTCTCGGTGATAGTTTCATGCCCGTTCAAGCTCGCTGAAGGTGCTCGGTATCCGTAACGCCGCCGCTACCTCGTTTTATCCTGGAAGGCTATCGACTCGCACATACGGTGAGAGGCGAAATAGCTTTAAGGAGACTAGTTTCAACTGGACTCGAGGATCTCTCTTCTGTTATATCTTTCTTCCTCCGTTTGATTTCGTTTACTCACGCACACACTTGTTTGATTATTTGTATTAATCGCAGATTGTTTTCACAATCTTAAAGCTATTTATTTTATATACATATGTGACTGATACATCTGTATCTGCTTGTTTTGTTGAGTAACAGATCGATGGAGAACCAAACTATGAACGATTCGATGAACATGACGGCTGATCCCAACGCACAGATCACTGGATCTGATGGGGTTCACCAGCAGCCGATTAACCCTAACGCACGGATCGTACGATCTGATGGGGGTCAAATGCCTGTGGGCATGTGCCTTCGGGATATGTGCCTGTGGGACACACTGTCATTGGACAGTTTAGTGTTCCTCTTGGACAGATATCGGCAGGATTCACTCCTCCGATCATACCTGCGGTGCCTACTGGTGTGCATACACCTGTAGTACAGACGCACGTACCATCTGTTCCACCCGTGGTGCCTGCTGCACCTGTTATGCCAACTGTGCCTGCTGCACATGCTGAAAAACCTGAGAAGTTCAACGGAACGAACTTCAAACTTGTTGGCAACAAAAGATGCACTTTTATCTGACCACGTTGCATATGGATCGCTTCCTTAAGGAAGAACCACCGTTGCTCACTGCTGAGAGTAACATGCAGACTGTGTATGCTGCTGATGCTTGGAAGCACTCCGACTACATCTGTCGGAACTATATGTTAAATTGTTTGTCTGACTCGTTGTATAACGTATACAGCGCGAAGCCAACAGCTAAGGTCTTATGGGAGTCACTTGACCATAAGTATAAAACCGAGGACGCTGGGGCAAAGAAGTGGATTGTTGGCCGCTTTCTTGATTATAAGATGGCAGACTCTAAGACTGTGGTCAGTCAGGTGCAGGAACTGCAGGTGATCATCATGACATTCATGCTGAGGGAATGGTCATAAGTGAGTCTTTCCAAGTTGCTGCTGTTATTGAAAAGCTTCCACCTGGATGGAAAGATTTCAAGAACTACCTTAAGCACAAGCGAAAGGAGATGTCTATGGAGGATCTTATTGTTAGACTTCGTATTGAAGAAGACAACAGAGGGTCCGAGAAGAAAGTTAACGTTGCCACTGAGAAGGCAAACATGGTGGAGCATGCTCAAAGCTCCAAGCCCAAGAAGGCTAATTCTGGTAAAGGGGCAAAGCTGGCACCCAAGGGAGGGATTTCGAAGTCGAAATTTCAAGGGAAGTGCTACAACTGTGATAAAGTTGGTCATAGGTCTTCTGACTGCAAGAAGCCCAAGAAGCCCAACAAGAAGAAAGAAGCAAACATGGTAGAGAATATCTCCAAGGAGATGGGTGACATAGACCTCTGTGCTACGGTCTCTGAAGTGAACCTGGTCGGTTCTAATCCACGTGAATGGTGGATTGATACTGGTGCTACTAGGCATGTTTGCTCAGACAAGGCGGTTTTCTCTAGCCTCAAAGCTTCCGATGCTGGTGAGAAGCTCTACATGGGGAATTCCGCAACTTCTACCATTGAGGGTGAAGGCACGGTGATCCTGAAATGACCTCTGGGAAGAATCTGACTTTGAAGAATGTACTTTATGTGCCTGATATTCGAAAGAACCTTGTGTCTGGTTCTCTGTTAAATAAGCATGGCTTTCGCATTGTAATAGAGTCAGATAAAGTTATTTTGTCTAAGAGTGGTATGTTTGTAGGCAAGGGTTATTTAACTGATGGGCTTTTTAAGCTCAATGTAATGTCCGTTAAGGACGATAATGAAATGAAGAATTCTTCTGCTTACTTGCTTGAGTCTCTTAATTTATGGCATGCTAGATTAGGACATGTAAATTATGACACTTTACGACGTTTAAGTGCAAAAGAATATACCTAAACTTACTATCGATCCAAAACATAAGTAAGAGACTTGTGTTGAGGCAAAATTAACGAGATCATCATTTAAACGTGTGGAAAGGAACACCAAAGTGCTAGACCTAATACATAGCGACATATGTGATTTAAAATTCGCTCCAACAAGAGGAGGAAACAAGTATTTTATTACATTCATTGATGATTGTACAAAATACTACTATGTATATTTGTTGAAAAGCAAAGACGAAGCTATAGATAAATTTAAAATCTATAAGGAAGAAGTTGAGACACAACAAACTGAGAAAATCAAAACGATACGAAGTGATCGTGGAGGTGAATATGTTGAACCGTTTGGGGAATTCTGTTCACAACATGGTATAATCCATGAGGTCACTGCACCATACTCCCCTCAGTCAAATGGTGTGGCTGAAAGGAAGAATCGCACTCTGAAAGAGATGATGAATGCGATGTTGTTAAGCTCTGGGCTCCCACAATCGATGTGGGGAGAAGCCATCTTAAGCGCAAATAATATTTTAAATATTACGATGCGCAAGAATAAGGATGTAAGTCCTTATGAAATGTGGAAGAAAAAGAAACCAAGTTACCAACACCTGAAAGTGTGGGGGTGCCTTGCAAAGGTACTGATCCCTACACCGAAGAAGGTGAAGATAGGTCCTAAGACTGTGGATTGTGTCTTCATCGGATATCCTCCACACAGCACTGCATATCGGTTTCTTGTTCATGAATCCAAGATTCCTGATATTCAAAAGAATACCATTATGGAATCAAGGAATGCCTCATTTTTTGAGACGATGTTTCCCTGTAATCCAGGAAACCAACAACCTACGACGTCTAAACGATCTCATGAGTCTGTAGATGACGATAATGAGAGTGACGAAAGTGAAGACGAAAATGTGGGGTAGTGAGAAGGAGCAAAACAACGAACGGAGAAATCCTATGGGTCTGATTTTATGACCTATTTGCTCGAAGAAGGTGACCCAAAAACTTATAAGGAGGCGGTTACCTCACCTGATGGGCCTATGTGGAAAGAGGCCATCAAGAATGAAGTTGATTCAATTATGCAAAATCATACTTGGGAATTAGTGGACTTGCCAACTGGTTGCAAACCATTAGGTAGCAAGTGGGTTTTCAAGAAGAAGTTGAAAACTGATGGCACTATTGATAAGTATAAGGCCAGACTTGTAATTAAAGGATACAAGCAAAAAGGCCTTGATTACTTTGATACATATTCTCCTGTAATGAGAATAACGTCCATAAGGATGATGTTTGCTATTGCTGCAATGCGTAATCTAACTGTACATCAAATGGATGTGAAAACAGCTTTCCTAAATGGAGACATAGATGAAGAAATCTATATGGAACAACCTGAAGGGTTTTTGTCCCAGGACAAGAAAGGAAAGTGTGTAGATTGGTGAAATCATTGTATGGTTTGAAACAAGCGCCTATGAAATGGCATGAAAAATTGATGAGGTCGTGCTGGCCAATGGTTTCAAAATCAATGAATGTGATAGCTGTGCCTATTACAAGGAGAATGACAATGGCTATGTCATGATGACACTATATGTAGATGATCTACTTATTGCTGAAAGCAATGATAAAGTTATCAAATCTACAAAGGACATGTTGAAATCAAGGTTCGACATGAAAGATATGGGACTAGCAAATGTAATTCTGGGAATTCAAATTTCTAGAACATCAGAGGGTCTCGCATTAAGTCAACCACATTATGTTGACAAGATCCTTGAGAAGTTTCTTAAGGATGACTTTGAGAAAGCTAGGACACTATGGATATGACTTTGCACCTATCCAAGAACAAAGGTGTAGCTGTTTCCCAATTGGAATACTCGAGGATAATTGGTAGTCTGATGTACCTCATGAGTTGTACAAGACCAGACATTGCATACTCAATTAGCAAGTTGAGTAGGTTTACGAGTAATCCGGGAGCTGATCACTGGAAAGCGATTATAAGGGTACTAAGGTACTTGAGGGGAACTCGAGACTATGGACTGCACTATGGCAGATACCCAGCAGTATTAGAAGGATATACTGACGTAAATTGGATATCTAGCAAGAAAGCACTTAAGTCTACGAGTGGCTATGTGTTTACACTAGCTGGAGCGGCAATATCATGGAAATCCTCAAAACAAACGGTGATAACTCATTCCACGATGGAAGCTGAGTTTGTGGCACTAGATAAATGCGCCGAAGAGGCTAAATATCTACGTCAGTTTCTGGAGGATATTCCAAGATGGCCAAAGCCTGTAACTGCAATAGGGATTCACTGTGATAGTCAATCCGCTGTTGGCAGAGCACAGAGCACGATGTATAATGGAAAGTCTCGTCATATATGACGACGACACAGTTCCATTAGACAATTGATCTCAACCGGAATTATCACTATTGACTATATACCGTCAAAGGATAATATCGCGGATCCACTAACCAAAGGGTTATCAAGAGAAGTGGTTGAGAAATCATCGAGAGGGATGGGCCTTAAGCCTATTGCTTAACGGCATCATGGTGGACACCCAACCATTGCTGACTGGAGATCCCAAGAACTTGGTTCAATGGGACAACTAAATCATGATGACCAAATCACTGTGGGGGTAACCCCTGGCCTGTTCCTATGATGAGGAAACAGTGAGACCCGTAAGGTACGAGGTTAAGCTTTGAGCCTTTAATGATCTTTGATGAATACATGGAGCTCAGGAGTGAACGCATGGAATTCAGTTGAGTAAACGCGGGTTACTCTATAAGATAAAGATCACCTATGTGGGAGAGAAGTGGGGCCGCTTCAAAGGAGAATTGCGAGGCACAATTCTTTAGAAACTTCTGCAGAACCAGGACGATGTTCCACGGCCAAAATGGACATACTCATGAGAGCTGAACGAGTCAGAAATGATATAGTGATAAGTATATCATCGTTTACATAAACGGTCGAACAGTTCAAGGACAAGCACGTCTACTGTCTACCAGTAAAGTCGGTATGCTTACTCGAGCGAAGGTTCAAGGAGCATTCTCTACCTATCGTATGCTATATCTGATCGAAGAAACTATCACCAAGTCAAACTCCGTGTCTGTCTGTCTGTCTGTCTGTCTGGTGTATGCTACTAAGATCACCAATCTCACCCATGTGGGGGATTGTTGGAAAATATGGGTATAAGTCCCATATTGGTAAGTCATATTTTTGAGCATTATGACTAAAAGATGTGTGAGATATGATGATATTCTCTTAATAATGAAAATTATTATTTTCCATTAGAATTTGGCTCAAATATGGCATAAATTAATTTGATTTTGTTTCAGATTAATTGATATGGTGTATGTCTTGATATATTTAATCTGATTCTGTTTCAGATTATTTATGGAATAGAGTAGCTTGCAAGTATTATACTGATTCCATAATTAATGATATTTAATTATGGAAAAGAGTAGCGCACAAGTCTATCTACACCTATATAAACACCTCTAAGGCGTTAGGGTTAGACACACCAAAAACATATTCGCCTCTAAACACAAATCTCTCTCTCGGTGATAGTTTCGTGCCCGTTCAAGCTCGCTGAAGGTGCTCGTTATCCGTAACGCCGCCGCTACCTCGTTTTATCCTGGGAGGCTATCGACTCGCACATACGGTGAGAGGCGAAATAGCTTTAAGGAGACAGTTTCAACTGGACTCGAGGATCTCTCTTCTGTTTATATCCTTTCTTCCTCCGTTTGATTTCGTTTACTCACGCACACACTTGTTTGATTATTTGTATTAATCACAGATTGCTTTCACACCTCTGTCCATGTATCATGGTTCGATACTTTGAGGAGTAAAGATAAAAGAAACCAAGTACCTTTTTAAGTCCCTGCTAATTCACTTTTCCACATTATGTCCTTGTCGGAAATGTTTTTTGTTACACTTAAAATTCTTTATAAATTCCATAATGTGTTATCTACATTTTTCTGAAATGTACTTGTATATGTAAACAAGAATGCTTGAACTATCTAACACATCGTGGCCCTGGCTATCAGCCAAAAGTAATTAGGAGTCTATAAGGAGGCTTATGTAATCCTCAAAAAAGTAATTAGGTAATGGGAAATGATTTTTCTTGGTGAATTGTGAATTGTGTATGTGATTATATGTATGCAGTAAACACACATGACACAGCAAAAGGAACCAAAGTAAAAAAAATATATTGGTACATGTTTCACGCGAATATTTTAATAGATTAATTAGTCACTAATTAATATATGAAATAGGCATAAAAAACCTACTGTTCCATTTATTTCTCTGACACTAATTTTTTTCGTTCATGTACTAGCCATTTGTGACGTGATCAGTTTTTAGTGATCTGCTCAATCCTCTAACTTTAGATCTAGCATGTCATTAAGCTACAAGTGCTTATACTTTGTCCTTTGTCTAATGTTTTCTGCTCTGCACTTCCAGATATTTCCATCTGATATGTACATTAGTGAAATTGTTGATGTTGCAAAGTCGTTCAGGTATATCTTGAAAATTTTCATCAGAGCTGGTCTGGTACATTAAGGTCTCACCAGAATTACCATGTGATCATACAGTTTTAAAGAATCAACATGAAGTCTCATCTGAGCATTCTTTATAATGTTTATTGGAATTATCTGATTAATTATCAGTATAAGATATATGACCTGCTTATTTTAGTTTCTAGTTTTTTTTAATTTTAGTTTCTATTTGATTATTTGTCTGTATATATATATATAATATTATATAATATATATATAACTAGTGTAGTGGAAAAGATAGTGGATATAAGGGAGTAGTTAATTTCTATATAATAAAATTTTACAATTTTGAGTAACTTTGAAACGGTATAGAATTGAGACGGAGAGAGTGGGAAATATGCACTGATTACAAAATTGAAAATTTTTCATTTGTAATTGTGTTTTTGGATAACTAAATAAAATAATAAATTTAATAAATATTTTATTTTGATATTTATCATACAACTATAAAAAAACAAAAAAGTTATTTCTTTTTTTTTAAACCTTACAAAGAATATGAACAAAAAAAATAATAGACAAATAGAAAAATTACTTGATTGAAGAATATTAGGTAAAGAAATTTCTAAGAAATTTCGTAGAAAATTCTAATGTTTTATATACCAGGGCCAATAAATTAAGGGTGTTGCACATACTCCATAATCCCTAATTCCTTGACCGCCCCAATGTTACCATATTCCACAACTTCAAAATTGAGTATATGACCAACCAATTGAGCTGCAAAGATGGGAGGATAGCGCATCTGGGGAAGACATCAGGGTCTTTGTGCTAAAAGTACAACTAATTTCTAATAAATAAGATTTTGATTTAACTTTTTATTATAGGTTGCCACTTTTAATCCTTAAATTTTTTCATATGTGTAGCTTTATCAGGGATTGTTCATTATACATCAAAGATCTAGGTAGGTATACATACTAATTCTCTTTTTGATTCTTTTATATTGACTTTTATTTATTTTTATTAAAATAGTGTAATGTTTTGCACAGGGGGTGATAGGAAAGGTCACTCTATCTGATTATTCCATGTCCTCAGATTTCTTGCATTGGTGGCCTTAGCAGTTGCGACTAAAGGGAGTTCTGCATAATCTTGCCCCAAAACTAGAAAAAGTCCCCCACTGTAGCAAAACTCGTATTAGGTCATCTGATTCGAATGAGGGTGTCATCTGATTGTCCAAGGAGGTCCGTAGTCATCCTCTTTGTCACTGTCCTTGTTGTACTAATTTTTTTAATTATCTATTATCTTTTAAATTCAAGCAATGTAATCGTAGTAACCCGTTTCCAAATAATAGATAAATTAGTATCATGTTCATTATTATTAATCAATATTATTAAATTTGTGAGGATCTATATGCAGATATCTTAAATTGATAATATTAGTTATATCTTGTATACATTACTCAAAACAACAACAAAGAAGAGTTTATTTCATTCACTTTTATATAAATTAGATAGCCATAA